>NC_090268.1:262227661-262531411 GCF_040414725.1 Anabrus simplex
CCGTGTGGTTAGCGGTGCGCAGCTGTGAGCTTGCATCCGAGAGATAGTGGATTCGAACCCCATTGTCGGCAGCGCTGAAGATGGTATTCCGTTGTTTCCCACTTTCACACCAGTCAAATGCTGGGCCTGTACCTTAATTAAGGCCTAAGGCACTCCTAGCCCTTTCCTATCCCATCGTCGCCATAAAACCTATGTCGGTGCGACGTAAATCAAACAAAAAATACTCTGTACGCAGCAGTAATCCTATCTACCGGAGATGAGGGACAACAGAAGCCACAAAGCACATCACGACAAACAATGGTCAATGTAATGTTATTGTTGATCAACGTTATGAGATTTCTATATTGTAGGCCTTCACATTTACTTTTCTTTCGACTCTGTGATTTGTAAAATATTTAATACCGTAAACTGTAGTTTCTTATTCTCCGACTTTACATACCGATTTTCATTAAATACTGTTTACCCATTTTCTCGTTACTCGGCGCTGATATGGACGTAATAACAAAAATCCAAATTCATGAAAATTTCTGATCGTAGCCAGTACGGTAACAATGTATAAGACATGAATAATAGGAAATTTAATACTATATAACCTTAGTTATGTAGCATTCATCGATTACACCTCTAATAAGAAATATTTGAGATTTAAATTTTAGGCCTTCCCCTAAACTACCATTTCACTCAGCGTGAATAAAATAATTTACAGCCTAGACTATAGCGACTTATTTCCTGACTTTGCATACCGATTTTCATCAAGATAGGACTACTAATAACAACAATATTTGAGAATTAAATTTTAGGCCTTCCCCTAAACTACCATTTCACTCAGCGTGAGTAAAATGATGTATAGCCTAAATTGTAGAGGCTCATCCCCCAACTTCACATACCGATTTTCATTAGACCACTAATAACATAAATAGTTGAGAATTCAATTTTAGGCCTTCCCCTAAACTGCCATTTCACTCAACGTGAGTAAAATGATTTATAGCTTAGATTGTAGAGGCTCATCCCCCGACTTCACATACCGATTTCCATTAAATTCTCTTCAACCGTTTTCTCGTGATGCGTGTACATACATACAGACAGACAGACAGAAATTACGGAAATGTAAAAAGTGCATTTTCTTGTTACTATGGACATGACCGATATAGAAATACCATTATTTTCAAATTCTGAGCAATGTACAGACAAAACTCTTTTATTTTATATATATAGATTAACATCATCACACTCTACAGAGTCAGTGCTAATATATGTTATTTAGTCACCTATCAAAGTATTCAGAACCTGTTGGTTGATGACATGAACTTGTTTGTTTCTTGGGCACAAAATTGCTACTTTGGAAAACATTGTGCTCTCTTGGATGAAAAGAAGAGCCAAATTAATCTCACACAGTAGTTTTTTGAAATCTTGTTTTGTTGAATATTGATAATAACATTTGGCCTAGTTCTCTGCTGCTGGGTTGTAGAAGCTATACACCGAAGTCAAATCTTAATATTGGGCCATAAAGTAGGATAATTTAAACTTGACTGGACAAAAGCTGCTCTGTGACAGTGATGAATTACTGCCAGGAACTGTCGAAGTCTGCACTAAACAAGATCACTTTTCTAGTGAAAGACCACTTGTTGTTCATTGTATGTAGCTGATTTACTGCGGAAAGAGCATAATGAGGGGGGGCATTGTTTGCCTCGTTCCATATAATTAACTTAGCCTGCCACATTTTCTATGCTGCTTCCGATATAATTCTTACATTAGACTTAAGGCCGGGTTCCACTGATTAACATATAACAACAACATGTTAAGTGTTAAATGGTAACTGGTGACACCATCAACAAGTTAAATGTTGAATACTGTTTGATTTAACATTGTGTCCACACTTAATAAACATGTTAAACTTGACTTCTTTTTCTATATACAGGAACATTATATCAGTTGGCCGTGCGGTTAGGGGCACGTGGCTGTGAGCTTGCATCCAGGAGATAGTGGGTTCGAATCCCACTGTCGGCAGCCCTGAAGATGGTTTTCCATGCTTCCCCATTTTCACACCATCGTTGCCATAAGACCTATCTGTGTCGGTGCGACGTAAAGCCAGTAGCAAAAAGAAAAAAGATGAATAGGATTTGCCCTTTGTTATTGCCACTGTTGCTTCTTGTGATGATTTAGAAATGCAGTTTTATTAGGCATATTTCCTCCCCTCATCCTCCTCATTGCTTCAAAAGCAAACTACTTTGAAGTATAAACTTCGTCCGCTTCTGCCCCCCGACTTCCGACTTTTCTGAACTTTTTACAATTCTCGACTGTACTAGGAGCGGAGGGACGTTAGTTTTTTTTATTTTTATGCACTAGCCGGAACATTTATAGATAATTTAGTGTTCTTGGAAACTGTCGGCTTTCTTCGCTTTATCTCTGTATTCCTTCGATGAGACATCCCACAAACAAGGTCTTTCTATTATATCATTAATTAAGTCATAGTAATCTCCTTGCTCCACTCTATTTCTAACTATAAATTTGAGTACTGGTATAGTGCAGAGAGAACCGACATACGTGCGTGTACTGTATTTGTGGCTTATAACATACAAAGGACTATTGTGTGCTTCAAGGTAGAGTAAGAGGTAGCGAACACAAACAGGTCTCCCTACCACGCTTCGCCATCGGTGACATCATCGGTACCCTCAGCACCTTGTCCTATGTATGAGGTAATACACAGCTGTGAGCGAGTCTGTTTTAGCCACTAGTAAGAGATAAGAGGACTTCGTTGATATTTTAATCTTGCCTCAGATAAGGCATTCCTCTATTATATTAGAGTATACAAGATCAAATATAATGCGGATCAGGCAGCGTTCCTGACGTATTTAGATGGTATATATAAAAGGTTGTAACAATGCTAAGACTGTGATCGCGGTGGAAAGGCCATTCCATATGTTTATGTTCCCAACACCTAACTTTGGCAACAATAACAAGGGGACCTAATGGTTACAGACTCGAACATAAAAGCTTGATGACTGCAAGAAATACCTATGTCCATTGTTACAAGCAATATTAGGAAACTATATTCAATGTCAACAGCACAAACGTTTATGTTAGGAAACTATCCAAGTGCCGAGAACTGACAAATTCCACGTTAACATTAGATAGTCTGTACAAATTAATGAGCCTGTATGTTAAAACTGCGAGCATAATAAACTGCCTTTCATAAAAAATTAACAGCAGTGATATACACAAGAAGTAATGCTGATATTTTAAAGAAAAAATATTATCAAACACACTTATCTACTGTATAGCATCAGTGAAATTTCTTTCATTATTGGTATTGTATTAACTGAAACTCGGTCTCTTGAATGCCTTACTTTTGTTTAAAGCATTCATTCGAATAAAAGAAAAGCTTCTCACAGAGGTGTCGCCACTGTGGGATTACTGGGGTTAGAAACCCCTTCCCATTGAATTTTTACAAAAATAAAGAAATAGAAACTGACGATAACCAATAGACTACAGTAAATAAACATTCAGAGACATAATAGTAGAACCAAGATATGTAATTCACTTGTATTAGTCTCCTTATAATGACAAGTGATTCATGCACCTCCATTTCTTCCACCATAATTTTGTAACTAGAACCCCCACTATTGGCTGATGTTGGCTATGCTACTGGCTTTTCATGAACCAACTTATAAATTAATGAATTTCAGGGATGATGTTAAAACCCTCTTTCACCGGGCGAGTTGGCCGTGCGGTTAGGGGCGCGCAGCTGTGAGCTTGCATCCGGGAGATAGTGGGTCGAACCCCACTGTCGGCAGTCCTGAAGATGGTTTTCCGTGGTTTCCCCTTTTCACACCAGGCAAATGCTCTATCTGTACCTTAATTAAGGCTACGGCCGCTTCCTCTAACCCTTTCCTATCCCATCGTCGCTGTAAGATCTACCTATGTCTGTGCGACGTAAAGCAAGTTATAAAAAGAACCTTCTTTCAGTTCTCCCGTGGTAAAATATTGAACTTTTTTTTTTTCCATCTGCACTACCGTGTTACACCAACTTTCTGTAGGCTGCATCAAACTGTCTCTAGACGTCTTTGAAATTCCATTTCTAACCGTTTTAGGTTGACTTGTTTTGCCTCCATAGTCACCTTCTATGCCAAGGTTCTTCTTCTTAACCCTAAAAGCTGTATAGCCAGCAAAGTCTTCAAGCAGATCATCACAGTCCTTTGTTTCACGACTATCCTCGAGCTGTTCCACTAGCTCTTAAAGAGCTTTAATGAACTCTTGCTCATCCTCAACGCTGGTCTTAGACTGACACACGATATCAGAGTTTTGATCGACTTCATCAGTAGCATACGATAACATATTTGCACGTAATGTTTCATAATCTTCTGGAGAAGCTGGAGCGATACGTTTAGAGAGAGATGAACTGAGTAAAATCGCAGGAAAGAGAGAGCAAGGACTCTAGATTTACAGACATCTGAGTCTAACGTAAGAATTATATCAGAAGAAGCATAGGAAATGCGGCAGGCTAAGTTAATCATGCGGGACAAGGCAAACAATGCCCCTCCCCCATAATGCTCTTTCAGCAGTAAATCGCCTACATACAATGAACAACAAATGGTCTTTCACTAGAAAAGTGATCTTGTTTAGTGCTGACTTCCGACAGTTCCTGGCAGTAATTCATCGCTGTCACAGAGCAGCTTTTGTCCAGTTTATTTAGGTCAGTGGCTTTAGAGAATAAATGAAAGTGTATGTTTCCCTCCTTTTCGTGCCTGCTATGATTTGTGCAGCCTGCAATGGCGCTACAAACCATACTGAAAGGTGTACATTATTGCTGCTTTTTACTTTTTATCGTATAAAATAAACACGCATGGTTTCTTGTACACCATTGATTTGTTACTGTTGTGTATTATTAGTTCCTAGCTTCTGCGTTCACAGTGATTCTTATTCGTACTACCACTATCTCGTTCAGGTCAGCTTCAGCGCGAGGGTCCTGTGTGACGTCACAGCTCCGCTTTGCTACTGCGCATCTCTCCCTTGATCACTACCTTGTATTCTACATACCTTATGTGTACTGTACTTAAAGTTTACCATTGTCATATTATATCACGGAGTGTCCCTTGTGCCATATTCCAGTGAAAAAATGATGAGACAATATTTATTTTGTCTTCAGACCCCTTCACAGTTGGGTTTCTGCTCTTAAACAAGGTATTTGGTTAATTTGGGTATATTTTCATTGATTTAGTAAATTTTCGGAAATTTTGCATGCATCTTTTATTTCTCAATGCTTTTGTCGCCTATGGCCATGAATTACCAACTCCCGCAAAGGGTTAATGGGTTTTGTTGAATTAATAACCTCAATTTGTGTCTCATTTCCTTCTTGTAATGATTGTTTCACAGTTGATTTCATTGTAATACCAATATAAATGGTCTGTTATTGGACATTATTTCATTGTCTTTTTGAATTTGTGTTTCATTTCCTCCCTGTAATGATTGTTTCACAGTTTTTTTTCATTGACTTTTCATCTTTTTTCTCTCTCTTATGACAGGGCTACGAAGATGCAGGTGATGACAGTATTGTTCCTAGTACACCGACTCTGTTTGTACCGCGACGATCTGATGGATTCGGAGAAGCTGTCAGTTCTCCTCAGGTTCCTCAAGGAAGATTTACATTCTCGGATACCAACCCTCCAACAGCACGAGCAGGTATAGCTCAGGTTGCGTCTGAAGGAATGGATGATACAAGAATGGACCTCACACAGTTGGAGGAATCAGGCACAGGGCGAAGTGTACCCACCACTCCTTTACAGGTGTCTCCCCAAGGTAAGCTTTTATATTGTTGTAATATCTCTCTATCTCTCTAATCATTCCCTCAAATTGAGGATCATGATCTCCAAAGAGGAGGCTATTCCTCACTTGTCTCCATCTCTTGCGGTCCTCTGCCAGAAGTGCTGCACCAAAGAGGTTCTCAGTTAGATTTGTGATAATGCTTGACCATTGAGTCGGAACTTCCTGCACGATCTCTCTTGTCAGAAACATTTCAAAGAATGATCAGTTTATCTATGCTGTCATTCCCACACTGTAATGTGTATCTAAAGAATTACAAAACTTTGTTTACATGTTAATGATAATTTGATTCTGGGGTTGAGCTGGTTTATAATGGAATCATTGGTGCGAAATGCTGTCCAAGGTATGTGTAACATTCGTCTCCATTCGCTGTAATATACAATGAAACCTCGCTAGTGTGTTCCTCATTAAAATATTTTCTCGCTTAACCCGTCGTAAATTCAAAGTCCTAATTATCATTGTATTAAATGTATATAAAAATATCTCATCACATCGTGAATTTTCGCTATTACAGCTTAGTACAATCATGTTTTTCCTAACCCTGAAAATATTATTTGTCATTCCATGTGAAAGGAACGTGATTTACTAAGCGAGTTGGCCGTGCGGTTAGGGGTGCTTAGCTGTGTGCTTACATTCGGGAGATAGTGGGTTCGAACCCTACTGTCAGCAGCCCTGATGATTGTTTTCTGTGGTTTCTCATATTCACACCAGGCAAATGCTGGGGCTGTACATAAGGCCATGGCCTGCTTCCTTCCCTCTCCTAGTCGTTGCCTGTCCCGTTGTCGCCACAAGACGTATCTGTGTCGGTGCAATGTAAAGCCATTTAAAAAAAAAAGAAGTAGCGTGATTTCCAACCCAGGTGAGAGCCCTATCCACAGCTGCGTGAGAATGGAAAAAGGTTTTAATTCCTGAACTTCACAGGATAAGTTGCACCTTTGGGGAGCAAGCCATTAGCCTCAGGAATGTTCAGTTTTGCTTTTCGGTTAGCAGTGAGATTGCTTAATAACACACTGAACCTGTTTGTGCTTGTATTTCGCATTCCATCCAGAAGTTAGAAATTTATTTTGTGCTGAATGGTTCTGTGAAAGGTAGCGAATGTTTGATGCATGGTAGTCTACATCTGGATTAGGAGCACAATCGTGTGAAGTTGGCAAGCGTGGTGCATATTTGTCTTGTGATAGCCTAGTTATGGATACAGAAAAGGACGGAAAATTCCTGACTAATGAAGACAACGTTAAAAAATCATTCAGAAATTGGACAGGCATACGCATCTTTAAGCGACAGAGATGGTGCAAATGTTGAAATTTGCACCTTCGAGTTTCGACTCGTTCACTTGAGTTGGTCGAAGTTTTGTCTGATTCAAAATGGCGGTCAGTCATTCACTTGCAGGTGCACATGGTGGGTGTAACCTCCAGTTCATTGTCTAAGAGTGTGAACAGGAAATAATGTTTAATAGTCCACTGGTCCGAAATATACGCCTTTTGCTAACATTTGTTTTATGGGCCCCGTACAAATATTTTCTTATTTGTTTTCGGATACTTTTCCACACCCTTCAATGCACTTTTGTTATTTTATAAGCCCCAGTAGAAGTGGAAAAGGTTTTCATATTTGTTCTTTTGTGTTTGTTACATCTTTTAATACTCTCCTCTCATCTTCAAAAACAGTAGATGTAGTATTCGCTTCCCCTGCGGATATATGGCGTAAATTGCCCTCGTGTTGGAAAAAACATATCTAGTGTTTTCTATGTCCCTGTTGAATAGTTTTTATTAGTGTGTTCAGTAGTACTTTTCTCGCTCAACACTTTATTTTTCCATATACCTTGCAGAAACATCTTGATGAGGTTTAACTGTAGATTGCTGCCATTGTCAGTAGATTTTTAAAATGGATTTCTTACTAATGTTTTTAGTTTGTACAAAATTTTGAAAATAATTTATTCTTTGAGGTCCACCTGTTCAATTGAAGAATAAGACTATTCTCTCAAAATAGTCATGTTAAAGACTACTGTAAGAATATTGTTTCAATCCTAATGTCAGCCATCTTCAGCTAATACCCTAGTAATTATTAACTAAAATATTTTGAACCACTAAACCCTTTGGGAACACATTAACACACAGTCATATTAAAAGGTTTTTTTTTTTAAATGAACAATTAAAAATCTGTGATGTAAACAGCACTTGTTGATGATGCGTCTCTTCTTGGTTGATGAACATAAATTTAGAAAAGAGAAAAGAAGAAGAAGAAGATAAGAAAATTGAAAAATAGACGATAAAGGGCTGGGTGGATGAATGAAACAATACTCGTGCTCTCTATTCTAGTCCGTAAAGTTGACGCTGTCATGTCATGTTATATGAGTGAGCGCAAGCAGGCGATTGCCTTTAGAAACTTATTTACCATCATGTTTGAGGGGAGTTTTGTATTCTGTGCTGTTCTTAATTTTTAGAGATGAAAAAGCAGTTTCATTACTTTGCCTGAGTGAGTTTATTAAACATTGCTGATCAGTGTTGTAAAGCATTGATTCTACGCTTCAACTGTTTCTTGTTTTACTAATAATGATGGATTAAGTAGATGCAGTTGTACTAAGGAATAAAAGGAATTTGTAGAAATTAAGATATGCGTCTAATATTTTTATTAGAACATTCTTAACATTAGGAATTGAAGGCACTTTCAAGTAATAATGAAATAATTATTTTAAAGTAAAAATTTCAGATTTACTGTTCTACTGAAAATACACACTTTTCCAATCTATTCAAAGTTAGGCTCATCTGAAATGTTTGTCTCATGTAAATAATCTCTTACTGTTGTTGATGTAGAAAGATTTTCATAAAAACTTATTCACCATCCTGTTTAAGGGGAGTTTTGTATTCTGTGCTGTTCTTAATTTTTAGGGCTAAAAATAGCAGTTTCATTACTTTGCCTGAGCAAGTTTAAGATTTGCAGGTTACGTATGGGAATCTACATTATATTATTTGCAGGTTAATATGAAGTTTGAGAAGATCCTTCAGTTAGTTTCCCGCAGTGAATGTTGCCAGCTTCAACAACAGTGACTGTGGTATACTAACAACATTGCAGATTTGCTAATTCTGCATAGTGTAAAATACTATCAACACAGTTTAGTGAATACAGTACAACTGATTGTAGTCATACAGAATAAGATACAGATACAATACTCTGCCAGAAGGTAGGTCATATACCAGTAGTAAAATCTACACCTTGAATGCAGAATCACTATTTTTCACTCTCTAGTTTGCCATAGGAGGGACGATATGAGTCGCCTAAAAGCAAAACTGATAAAGTCCACCCCAGCAATTTTTCGAGAAAATGGCAAAAAACCACTACCACCTTTCATTAAGTTTGTTGCTTTCGAAATATAACCATAAAATCACACAAAAATTCACTGATTATTAGAACAAGTAATAATACTCATAGTATTATTATTTAGACTGTTATTGTTGCTTTGAAAGTGGACTTTATTGATTTTGCTTCTAAGAAGTGGACTTCATTAATTTTGCATGTTAGCAGTATGGATTTTACTCGTTTTGCTACTATTTATTAAAAGCACATAATACAAGAAGACATAATATCCATGTTTCTTTCACTATGGTTTAAGAGTGCCCTGGGTAGACATTTAACACATGGGTGACGGGCCCCGAGAAATCTCGTAGTACGCTCGCCAGCGGTAGGTGACGGGCCCCGAGAAATCTCGGTTTTATTCACGACATTGTTTTCGGTCTTCCTGTGACATCTCTTGACCATATCTTGAACTATTTCGGACGTGCACATTCAGTAGAATAAATCGTAGATGTATATCTGCCACTTTTCTTTTATTCACGGCCTCTTTTATTCTTTGATTTAGTTTCGAAACGTCGACTTTCTTTCTGCCGGTTCACTCAATGACAAGATGGAGCGCCCGCGGAATATGGTGTTAGCTGACGACGATATTTTAGAAGAATTATATGCCGATGATCATTCAATTGGAAATAGTCTAATGAATTAGTGGAAACTCAATGTGAGAGTGATAGCGGAACTGATATTCAAGCCTCTACAGGCCGTAATTTACCTAGTGTACTTATTTATTCAAGTGATTCTGACGACGACAACGATGTAAACATTAATGATGTGTTAGGAATTGACGCTGAATATGGTTTTGTAAAGGCAGATCCACTACTACTAGGGGCATTGGAGAGTATCCATACCAACTTTAAAGATAAAATATTGACTGGTTTAATATGTATTTACGTTTTTATAATCAAGTGCACCCTAGTATGCTTAGTAGAAAAAGTCCGGTCCACAGGGTGTGTGACAAGCTAAAGCATCCGGTCAGCAATGTGTTAAAACACACAGTTCAGGAGCTTCCTCTGTTGCACTGCAAAGTTCAGTATCAACATTTTCGTTGACATCTGATTGATGACTCTCCCAAGAGTCAAAGAAGTCAACGTAGAATTTCAGTGATGGGCTCAACTTCCAATCAGAGCCAAAGTGCAATTCAAGGAGCCTTTTCTCATCTGACACTTTATTCTTGTTGACTGAAGCAGTATTCTTTCGAACAGGTGAAGGGTTTATAGACGACACATTCTTCTTAGTTTTCATCAGGGATCTGTAGGTTCCATTTCTATGATAGTAAAACGGCTCCCCATTTGCAAGGACCATGAGACGAGACGTTTTTGATCGTCTGAAAAAGTAGCGCTTGCAAGGTGGGAATTTAAAGTGCCATTGTTGAATAGGTTTCATGTGCTCTGTTGGAAAGCAAGCAATCTCTGATATAAAACTACGAATAAAGCACTAGTAGAAAGCATGCAGCTTTAGCATAATGGTAGCCATGTTGTATGTTGTTGTCACGTGCCGTAGAAGTCAGGTTCTGGTTGGTTGAAGCGTACTTTACTTGTTTTGCTTTTAAAACGCAGTGGACTTTATCCTTTTTGCATCTAACCTGAGTTTTTAAAGGGGAAATACTTAAAGATTTTATGGCTTTTGCCAGTATATTATTTCATGCTTCAGTAGACACATCTTTTACCGATATATTTCTACCAATATCTATTTTTTTTTGTAAAAAGTGGACTTAATCCGTTTTGCTTTTAGGTGACTCATATATACTTGATATATGCTGAAGAAATTTATGTTACTGAAATGCTATGAGAGAGTCACTAAAAAGGCTGTTGCCTTTTTACTATTTATTATAAAATGATTTCTGTTGTAGGCGATACAGCCTCGGCTGAGATGTCTGGAGAGGTTGGTCAAAGTGAAGGAGGACCTTCGGAATCCCTTGAAGAGCAGCAAGATGCTCAAGCTGAAGGGAGTAGTGCTCCCAGTAACATTCCAGCCATCACTGTGACTGAAGCTACAGAAGATCAAGGGGATGATATGCCACCTCCTGAATTGGCAGGTACGGTTGGATACAGAGATTCAACTATTTTTTGTCGGTATTAGTTATGGATGAAAGTATTAAATTTTAGAATGGATCATATTGTGTATACATATTGTTTTTAGCCTTATAATTGCCTTAATTAAGATGTTTTTAACTTTTATTCTAAAAATTTCTTTGAGAATTAATTGGCAGAATACTCGAGCTGGAAAAAACTTAATAGACAGGAAAGACAAATAACTGAAATGTGGATGCTATGGGCATGTGTTTTATTGGATTGAATTAATCTATTCCATATTCTAGAAACACATCGTTAGTGTGTTCCTCATTAACACGTTTCCCGCTTAGCACATTGTAAATTCAAAGTCCCGATTATTCTCATTGTATAAAAATGCCTCCCTTATCGCGTCATGAATTTTCTCTATTACCACTTAATACGATCACATTTTGTCTAGTCCTGAAATTGTTATTTGTCATCCCTTTTGAAAGAAACACAATTTCCAACTTGGGTAAGAGCCGTCACCACAGTTACGTGATTATGGGCAGAGAACTTGAATTCCTGAACTTCACAAGATAAGTTGCACATTTAGGGAGCAATTTGTTAGCCTTGGGAATGTTCAGTTTTGCTAGCCGATTAGCAGCGAGATTGCTGAATAACACTGTGAGCCCATTTGTGCTTGTATTTAGCATTCCATTCAAAAGTTAGAAATGTATTTTGTTTTGAGTGGTACAGGGAAGTGTAGCGAATATTTGTCGCATGATACGGTAGCCTATACTCGGATTAGGAACATAAATGTGTGAAATTGAATAGCGTGGTGTGTCTTGTGGTAGCCCAGTTATGGATACGGAAAAAGTCATGAAATTCCTTACTAATGAAGACAAAATTAAAATCTATCGGAAAGTGGACTGGTGACCACATCTTAAAGCCCACAGAGGGTGTAACCTCCAATATCACTATACTTGGTCTGTTATTAGACATTATAAATTTTCCAGCTAACTAATTCCTGGTTGCCAGTGTTTTGCCCCAGTGTGCTAAGTTGGGCTCATCAGTTGGTAAATAGCACACCTTCCAAGACACAAGGCTAATGCATACCGTGGAGTCCTCTGCGTTGTACTCACACCTTTGAGCTTCAGTTCTATCACTAGTTGGTCAAAGTTTATTCAAAATGGTGGCTAAAGTCATTCCTCCTGGTCGCCGGTGGCAGTCTAAACTAATAATAATGTTATTGGTTTTACGTCCCACTAACTGTTTTTCCGTTTTCGGAGACACACCAAGGTGCTGGAATTTTGTCCCACAGGAGTTCTTTTACATGTCAGTAAATCTACCAACATGAGGTCGACTGCAGTTTTCTTAAAGCACGAGTGAAGAAGAGTGCTCATTGGTAAGCAGCTGTGTTAATTATTAGCTGGAAGGAGCAACTGTAGCTTTTTGTATAGAGTCGAAAGGGAAATTTGGTTTAAAGTCTGTAACAATAGGAGATTTACGTATTAAGGAATGACTTTGAAGGAAAGGAGAGTTCAAAGAAAAACCGATGTGTGTAAATTTCAATTCTCAGAACAAAAACAAAGAGAAATGCTACCGACTGCTACAAGTGGAGTTCAAATAAATATTAGAACCAGCCTGTAGACTGCAGATTTATCTCTTCACATGAGATTAACAACATTCTAACCACTTTATATGTTATTATAAACCCCACTTGAAGTATTCAGAAATACTCTTCTTCGTCATGTCTCTAAAGATCAAACTGTTTAAGCTCTAATTTGAGTTCTTACGCCCTCATCTTTACAGGGCGCATTTTAATAAAATTTACTGTTTTCTCATAAAACCTTGTAGTTGTGACCACTTAACTATCAAGCATTTCCCTCACCCCTACAGCATAATTTGAGTGTGCGGCAGAAACATCTCATTACTAGCTTTAAAATGTATTTAAACTCCACTTGGAGTAATCAGCAACATTCTTCATCATTATTCTGACGTTTGAACTGTTTAGGATCCAAACTTTTCTCTAACGCCCTCAACCAACACAGGGCGCCGCTTTACAAGATTCAACGTAGCAATTTGCGTTCTTATAGAACTACCAATATGCAACTTGTTACCACATTTTTAGACAAGGACATTCAAGAAAGTGTATAAATTACGACTATTTGTTTGTAAGACTTTATCAAGGCTTTATTTTTAAAAATATCTTAACTACTGTCAACCCTCTCGCTCACCTTTCGAAGCATATTTCCTACATCATCTTCACATTCATTTGTAATGTATTTTTTTTAAAATCAACCTCAGTTAAGAACAATCAGGGTCCTGATTTATTATCTTTCAGATTGAGATTAAGGCTGAAGATGCCCTTAAATAAAGGGCGAAACATGTCCCTATAATTTCATTCACAGATTTTAATTCTTAATTAAAATCATTTTTTATGTATTGAATAGGTGGAATAAATAAACATTAATATTTCTTTGACTTTATTTTACAATTCAATACGGACCAAAATATGAGAATTATAACATGTAATGAGGACAGGTTTGTAATCATTTGTCCCAAACTCCTAACAGGTATAGCTAGATAGATATTGAAGGGGTGTTTGGCCTTGCCTATTACAGAGATGTGAACATTTAAATGAAAATACTGAATGTGTAGGAAAGAAGAATTTCACTGTTCAAGATGTGGGTGCTAATGAAAAGATGTGTAGAGCAAATGTGAAATACGAATGGAAATGGAAAAAGGAACTAAATGATGGCATTAGTGGGAGTTTTTGGTTAAATCATCATCATTTCCCTTTATCCAGCTGTAGCCGGGTAGGGGCAAATATGGTTCCTCTCCACTTTCTTCGATCTTTCCACCACTCCTCTTCCAACACTGTGTCCCAGTCCAGGTTTCTTTCTATAATGCTGCGTTGGATGGTATCCTTCCATCTCAATCGTGGTCGTCCACAGCCTCTCCTTCCTTGAATTTGCATTTCCATCACCTTTTTTGGCATTCTTTCGTCGCTCATTCGCTTTATGTGCCTAAACCATCTTCTCTATTCTATCATTCATTTTTTCCACTCCAATTTCTTCCCGGATTTTCTCATTCCTTATTTTGTCTCTTCTACTCTTCTGTATCATACTCCTCAAGAATTTCATTTCGGCTGCCTGTATTCGACTCTCATCCTTCTTTGTCATTGTCCAAGTTTCTGCTCCGTAAGTTGTCATGGGTACATAATACATCTTGTACATAGTATCCTTTGCTTCCATTGGCACATCTTTGTCCCATAACATATTTCTTACACTATGATAGAAACAACTCCAAGCTTGAATCCTTTTACTAATCTCAGCATCCAGTCGAGCATTCTCCATTAATTCACTCCCCAGGTATTTAAACGTTTCCACTACTTCCAGGGACTTGTCTGCAAGTCTAATCTGACCTTTCCCTTCTTTCTCCCCTCTAGTCATAACAAGAGTTTTACTCTTTTCTACACTTATTTTCAATCCACATTCTTCAGTCTTCCCATTCACCACATTCAACTGTTCTTGAACCTTCCTGTCGTCTTCTCCCCAAATCACAATATCATCTGCAAATAACATCATGTTCATTTCTCTTCCTCCATATGCTGCTTTTGCCATTCTCATGATGTCATCCATTACTATTGTAAACAGGATTGGTGATAGAACACTTCCCTGTCTCAGCCCACTAGTTATTTTGAACCAACTTGTCCTGCCAACTTGTGTTTGCACGCAACTACAACATTCCTTATACAATGCCATGATCATTTTTATTAATCCCTGTCCAATTCCTTTTTGCACCAGACTGTCCCAAACTTTCGTCCTAGGGACACTGTCATATGCCTTTTCAATATCAATGAATGTCATCGCCATATCATTCCCGTACTCCCAATGCTTTTCCATTAGTTGTCTCATAATGAAAATGGGCTCTATTGTTGACCTTCCACTTCTGAAACCAAACTGATTTTCCTGTATCTGCTTCTCAATCCTCAACCTTATTCAACTCAAATGACCCTTAAATGAGAAAAATGAACAAAAATGTGCATAAGAGAGAAAATGAAAAAATTCCTTATTGGATAAGTTGTAAAATATTCCATTTATCATAAAACAAGTACCTATGTTTCTGTGTTACCTGTAATTATTATCATTATCATCATCATTATTATTGTAGTCACTGCATTTGGTTAGAGCTGTAATAAACTGTATTGTACTACTCTGACTAGAACTTACTTATATCTTACTTCTTCTTTTTAGATGTAGATGATCAAGCTGAACAGGGAGACTCAGCAGGGGATCAGAGTATTGAGCAAGAAGATATGCTGGATGTTGCAGAAGAAGGTTCTGATGGTGAGATGGCATTTATATATTCAGTGCACTCTCAATAATTCGTGGTAATTTGTGCATGATATTCTACAAAGTATCAAAAGCTGCCAGTTACTCCACAGTTTTTCTATTGTCTGTTAAAAACAAAACCACTGACAAGTTGAAAAGTAATGTAATTATAACATTTTACATTACAGTATAACGAGAATTATTAATGGCAATAAATTTACTCGCTATAGTGGAATGTCATTATTTTCTGGAAAACTCTGAAAATAAACGTTTTTAAAAAAAAAGGCACAATAAAATAGGTATGAAACAGCAATCAGTTTGTTCAAAACTTTCCGTAGAAATTTTCCATACAGCTACTTACCCGTTAGTTATGGTATTTTTAATTCCGATGCTCTGTGACCGTGCATATTTAAGAGGCTCCTGTGACATGTTTCAATTTTCTTTCTTGAAACAGCATCACCTAACCTAACTTTACCATGCATGTATTATGAAAACACATTTCAAGCTGCCAATAGAGTAATGATAACTTTATCACTGTTAATTTGTGTGGGAATAGCTTTTCTGAAATAACTGACATTTCACAAACCACATGAGCAATAACTTACCTACTGTATTATTAGAATAATACCAGTGCTCTACTGCTGCGAGAATATGTGATACAATACGACTACAGCACACAGTCCTCGTAAAACATTATACTGTGTTCAGAAAAGCTAATGGATCACGAGCTAAAACAAATTCAGAAAAGAACGTCCAACTCTAAAATGCGAAAAGTAAATTATTACGAATAAAGGGGAATGAGGAAATAAATTTTTCACCAATAATGGGTGGGCAGGTAGCAGGTAGGGACCCTCTTCGGAGGCAGCCCTACCCAGGGAGTGGCGCCCCTGCCTATGTGAGTCCCAGAGCACACTGACCCGGTGTGTAATATCTGGTATGGGTCCCAGCTCAGGGTTACGAGTGAAGACCTCAACGGCATCTACGGCGGAGAAGGTGGACTTCGGTACGGCGGAGATGGCGGAAGGGGCATACCCATAGCGTCTGTACTCCAGAGGAGCGGCTACGAAAGGCGTCTGTCTCCATGTTAGGGGCGGCCTAATTTTGAACCTGGCAGTAGGTATAAAATGCCTTTGGGTGTGGCTAGCCCATCGTAACAATAGCCTATATGGACAAAGCAGATATGGTGCCTCGGAAAAGGTTAGGGCGTCCCCTGCTAAAAGCGACGCGCAGCTCTTCAGGTGCTGGGGGAACTGTGAAAAATGGGCAACCAGCACCAAACTACATCAAAATTGTAACAGTTAATGTACTGACACTGACGGGAAAGACAGAAGAACTGGTTGACTTCATGATAGAAAAAGATATAGCCATACTTGGACTGTGCGAGACCAAGAAGAGGGGTACAGGGGAGATCCCTCTGAGAGAAGGATACAGGCTGTATTACAGCGGAGGACCTGAAGCAAAAAATGGAGTGGCCATCATACTTAGAAGAGAAATCCAAGAATATCTGGAATATACAAAGTACGTCAGCGATAGGATGATGATGATGAGACTCCAGTTTGAAAATGGCGTGAAAGATCTATTTCAGTTCTATGCCCCACAAACTGGTTGCATAGATGAACATCTAGAGGACTTCTTAGAGGAAGTGGAGAGACAGATAGAAGATAAGGAAGTACTATTGATGGGAGATCTAAATGCACAAGTTGGAATGGAAAGGCAAGGAAAGGAAGATGTTGTAGTGCCCTTTGGATATGGAAATGTAAATCCAGAAGGCGAGTTGTTGGTAGATTTTTGCATCAGGAATCAAATGATTGTTGGAAACACCTGGTTTAGGAAGAAGACCAGTCAGAAGATTACAAGGTATGGTTGGGGAGACAGACGAACAAAGACCATGATTGATTATATAATCATAGAGAAAGAACACCGGAAGAACCTTGTAGATGTAACAGCCATGCCTGAAGAAGCCTTTGGTGGAGATCATAGAGTTGTGATAGGAAAATTGAAAGTTGGAAAGATTGAAAAACCCCAATTAAGAAGAGAGAAAAGAATTAAAGTATGGAAGTTGAAGGAGAAAAGCATACAAGAAGAATTTCAAAGGGAAATAATACCCTTGGTACCCAGGACAGAGGTGGGGAATGTTGAAGAGGAATGGAAAAGATTTAAGGAAGAACTGGTTGGATGTGCAGAAAAGGTGTGTGGTACAACATAAGGAAATGTGAAAGACAAAGAAACACACTGGTGGAATGATAGGGTAAAGATTAAAGTGAAGGAAAAGAAAATGGCATGGAAAGCATGGAAAACATCTAAGACTGAAGAAAGTAGAAGAAAATATGTGGAGGCAAAGAATTTGGCCAAGAAAGTAGTAGAGGAAGAAAAGAGGAAAAGCTGGGCCTTATTCACACAGACATTGAGAGATGATACGCAGGGCAGCAAGAAATTACTGTATGGTATCTTAAGAAACAAAAAGAGAGATCAAGTAAACACCAGATTTGTGAAGGATGAAGGTGGCATAATTTTAACAAAGCCAGAAGAAATAAGAAATAGATGGAGAGAGTATTTTCAGAAGCTGCTGAACATAAGAACGGATGACAGTCATTCAGTGGACGACCAGGAAAGGCAATTAGTTGACGAAGAAATGGATAAAGAAATTACAATGAATGAAATTGAAATGGCAGTAAGAAAGATGAAGAATGGAAAAACTGCTGGAATAGATGAAATTTCAGTGGAGATGATAAAGGCAGCTGGAGCTGTAGGCCTGCAGTGGACATATCGGGTTCTCAGGAATGTCTGGGAGAATAAGGAGGTCCCTGAGGATTGGCAAAAAGGAATAATCATCCCAATTTTCAAGAAAGGTGATAAGAAAGTTTTGAAGAACTACAGGGGAATTACTCTAATATCCCATGTTGCTAAGATAATGGAAAGGATACTGGAAAGTAGAATAAGGTTGAGGGTTGAGAACCAGATACAGGAAAATCAGTTTGGTTTCAGAAGTGGAAGGTCAACAATAGAACCCATTTTCATTATGAGACAACTAATGGAAAAGCATTGGGAGTACGGGAATGATATGGTGATGACATTCATTGATATTGAAAAGGCATATGACAGTGTCCCTAGGACGAAAGTTTGGGACAGTCTGGTGCAAAAAGGAATTGGACAGGGATTAATAAAAATGATCATGGCATTGTATAAGGAATGTTGTAGTTGCGTGCAAACACAAGTTGGCAGGACAAGTTGGTTCAAAATAACTAGTGGGCTGAGACAGGGAAGTGTTCTATCACCAATCCTGTTTACAATAGTAACGGATGACATCATGAGAATGGCAAAAGCAGCATATGGAGGAAGAGAAATGAACATGATGTTATTTGCAGATGATATTGTGATTTGGGGAGAAGACGACAGGAAGGTTCAAGAACAGTTGAATGTGGTGAATGGGAAGATTGAAGAATGTGGATTGAAAATAAGTGTAGAAAAGAGTAAAACTCTTGTTATGACTAGAGGGGAGAAAAAAGGGAAAGGTCAGATTAGACTTGCAGACAAGCCCCTGGAAGTAGTGGAAACGTTTAAATACCTGGGGAGTGAATTAATGGAGAATGCTCGACTGGATGCTGAGATTAGTAAAAGGATTCAAGCTTGGAGTTGTTTCTATCATAGTGTAAGAAATATGTTATGGGACAAAGATGTGCCAATGGAAGCAAAGGATACTATGTACAAGATGTATTACGTACCCATAACAACTTACGGAGCAGAAACTTGGACAATGACAAAGAAGGATGAGAGTCGAATACAGGCAGCCGAAATGAAATTCTTGAGGAGTATGATACAGAAGAGTAGAAGAGACAAAATAAGGAATGAGAAAATCCGGGAAGAAATTGGAGTGGAAAAAATGAATGATAGAATTGAGAAGAGCCGACTAAGATGGTTTAGGCACATAAAGCGAATGAGCAACGAAAGAATGCCAAAAAAGGTGATGGAAATGCAAATCGAAGGAAGGAGAGGCCGTGGACGACCACGATTGAGATGGAAGGATACCATCCAACGCAGCATTATAGAAAGAAACCTGGACTGGGACACAGTGTTGGAGGAGGAGTGGTGGAAAGACCGAAGAAAGTGGAGAGGAACCATATTTGCCCCTACCCGGCTACAGCTGGATAAAGGGAAATGATGATGATTATGAATGGGTGGTGGAGGAAGGCTACAAAGGGAACACCTCACTGATCTCAGTCACTGTTACCCTCCAACAGTGTAATACTGTCACTATCACCAGCTCCCAAAGAGATTATGAAACTTTCAGTAATATGCTAGACTGTTAAACATATATTGCACTAATAAATGTTAGTTAGAAATAACAATATGACTACATGGTGAATGTATGCAATAGAGTTGACAGTCAAGTTTCGAGATCGTACTCTGCCATTATATGAATGGCAGCTTGAGATTGGTCAGATGTCAGTGTTTCCGCACTTAACCAGTAGACAGCGCCAAAATTAGTCAGAATATCAGTTTAGTAGCTGTAATGTTTAGAGTCTGAAATCAGTGGTGCACACCTCCATATCTTGAGAAATCTCGCATTCTATTTAATTTTAGGACCTAATATTAAAATTAAAAGATCATTTACTTCAGTCTTTCTTCTTCTTTTTCTTCTTTTATGACCGCATAGGATCACTTTTAGTCCATCGTTCAGATCTCTTCGAAGGGATTGTTCGGGCTTTGCGGTCTTCCCAGTACTTCTTCAGGCGCTCCAATCTTTGTGCCCTTTCCTTGGTTGAAAATATGCGTGTTGTTGGTTTGTATCGTGGAAGGGTAAAGCACTTTCTCCGGAAACCTTCCTGAAGACTAGTCCATATCGCACTTTAAATCGAGCGATCCATCCATTCGATGCAGGAAAATTATCAATTTTCAATCTTGCCGCCATCTTCTTGGCTTTCTCCCGTAATATGGTTCCATCTATAGGGATATTGGAGGCCTTTGTTTGCTGGTACCAAGTGAAAAGGACATTCTCCAGTTGAGCGAATGTAGATTCTCTTCCGGTTTTTCTGCTTTTACTTGAACTGCCACATTTATCAATTTGCTCTCTTATCTCATTCTTCTTAGCAAAATGGAGTTTAAAGTTGAAGACGCCAATGCAAGACTTTTAGCAGTATCTACTCGTTTTTTGAACAGATTCGATTCAACTTCTATAATTTTCAGTCTTTCTTCCAGAGTTCTTACTTTTTTCACGGGACGTGAGATGTCATGAATAGCAATAATACACAGAAACTAAAATGAGAAAAACAATGTAATTATGAACAATAGATAACATTGTAATCACTGCACACAACAAAGACACAGCACAGGTCCACTCAGAATGAAACGACACAGCACAATGACGGCTTGGCGCTTCGAGCAGAAGCCTTGGTGCCAGGTGTGTGGTTGCGCGTAAATAATCTGCGCACTTCATTCCAGCCTACATGAGCCTTGCTCCAGCCGAGAAACTTTCTCAAGCCTAGAAACTCCTAATCGCTCGTAGCGCATACATTCTCGCGTAACGGATTGCCGCTGGTCCATGTCGCTTTAAATTCAAATGAATGTTTGCGTATATTTTTTCTCATAAACGATCAGTGCAGGAAAGTTGTGGCCGAGGACTAGTAATTATTTTATGATTGGTGCAAAAAAACAATAGTTCAAGGAATGATAGATGCGGGGAAATTTAACATTAGTTTATATGGAACATTTTCGGGACTAAATAAATTGAACGATGCATAGGGGGAAACGACAGTTCCGGGAACGATGCATCGAGGTTCTGCTGTATATCATTACTTCATATACATACATCCTAATTGTCCTATAATCTAATAAATATTAAGCTCTTTTTTATCTGTTAGTTCATGCTGAAGTAATGTAGATCCAGTACTGGATATAACAACAGGATACATCTTAAAAAACTTATTTCAGTATAACAAATTAATTTCAGAGGTCCCAAAAATTTTGTTATACTGGTATTTTACTGTATTGAAGAATAGATCAAACAGAGAGGATATTAAAGTAATTGGAAAAGACGATGGGAGGCCATTGTTAGGAATTTCATGGGCAGAAACAGAAAAGTATCTGAAATTGATGAAAGGAAGAAATTCACCCGGAGTTGGTGGATTGTCAGCAGGTATGATGAATGCAACAGTAGTACAGTGGCTATACCGAACACTAGGAGCAGTATGAAGGTAATAAAATACCAGAGGATGTAGGAAGTGTACAAACTATAGAGAGATTATCTTGCTGTCATGCTGCAGTAAGATAATGGAAAAGATCCTAGAGAAGGGACTAACCTGTAAGAGCAATAACAGAATAGAGATCACAGGCTGGTCTGGTTCACACATGATTTACAATTGTGGCACTTTTGCATGCACGCACACACATACATTCAGCATGGACGTCTGCATTTCCAATTAATTAAATAATATAAGTGATGATGGTTGTGTATTATGTTTATTCACAATAAATTAAGAACAAGCAAACTGGACACATTTGTATTGGGTCAGCATTGTCTGAGCTTGAGGAATAATGTTATCAAAACGGATTGTCTTTTCCTGCAAACTCTCCTGTCAAGTGACTTGCCTCCCTATGTCTGAGAGATGTGACATATTTGTATTTACGTGTGGGAAGGATAAGGAATACTCAAATTATATTGTTAATAATGAGCAAGAGTGTCATATGTTAGGTTTGTTTCATTTCTGATAAACTATGTAAGGTGAGCAACATTAATTTTGTGCAGATGTTTGTATAGAGAGTGTGATACTAAAGCCATTCCTCGCAGACTGCGTACTCCGGCTCTCAAACATGGTGAGACAGACTCTAGAGGAAAATTATTTTACAAAATGCAATGTGAATTACGCCAACATTAATGTGTAAAGTAATGTGGCATCACTTTCTGTTTCCAGATTATCATTAGTTTTTTATAATATATGGATCGTACATTTTTCAAGAAAACAATATCTGAGAACAATAAGTCGACTCTGTTTTCTATATGACGTAAGTGCATCTATAGCAACACTAGCTTGGCTGTGTGAAACTTTTGGGACTTCTGTTGCATCAGTCCCTCACCCGACATCATCTGGATCCTTATCTTTATCAATTCCGTATGATATCTTTCTCACTTCCAAGTCTTAAACCAGGGCCTCTCAGAGTGCATGCGTCCATGCACTGCACGGCGCAAGGTGCAGGAGACGACTTCACTAGGCTGACCAGAGTGCAAACCCTCACTCCACTTCCCCTTCATCTGTCTCACCCGTTCGGCCTGTCTTCGCCTTCTCCACCTTCCCTGCTGATTCTCCCCTCACTGTGAAATATTTCTATGCGGTGAGCGGTGACACTGTTGTATGGGACAATGTAACCAGTGTTGAAGCACTCTTTCCATTTGGTTTGAGCAGACAATTTATCTTCTCTAGCTCTTCTTTTCCTTTATCGTTGCAATGAATACATTTATGCCTGGAACAAGGGACCGGCTGACAGCAGTCAGAAATGGGCCTACTCGCACGCAATCTAGTTCTCGTACAAGTCAAAACAGGAAAAAAAATACCTTTCACATATTCATGTGGAACCAAACATAGAAATACTGTAATCTTAGCTGCTTCTCGATGCAGCTTAGGAAAATCTTCCTTCGACAAATTCTCGTAGAATTTGAGCAAAGCCTTTGTATTGGAAAATAGATCGTTTTGATTAACTTATCACATAATTTTTGTCCCACGGATGAAGCATTTGACTTTATCGTCATGA
Organism: Anabrus simplex; assembly: GCF_040414725.1. Classification (NCBI taxonomy): domain Eukaryota; kingdom Metazoa; phylum Arthropoda; class Insecta; order Orthoptera; family Tettigoniidae; genus Anabrus; species Anabrus simplex. The sequence continues at coordinate 262,250,898 of NC_090268.1, forward strand.
CTGACGAAAAAAATACGGAAGTTCCCAGTTCGATTGAAATGGACTTTCGGAAGTCTTTGCTTTCTTCGAAACAGGTTGCTCGATTATTATGTTGTTGTCTTGCGCTCATCTATTACACAGATAAACAAGCCGTCTATCACCGAACGCTTCGTCGCTTTCAAGACACTGCACAAGCCGAGTTGAGCCGAGTCGTACCGATGTACTGTGCACGGAGTCCCTGCACCTCGATTTTGGGTGTTTGAGAGGCCCTGTCTTAAACCAAGATCGTCTTTATCAAATGACTACCCACTCAATTATGTCACTTGTGCATCTTGGCATTCGTCCTAGTTTTACAGTGATGTTGTCATTGTAGCAAGAATACCTTGTGTGTTCAAAATATCATCGTCGCTAAAGCCAGCCTTTTCTTGCACTTCACCTAGAATGATTTACACGTTCGTGCCAGTGTAGTAGCGTTAATTTTGTCCCATGACTTGTCGACTGTATGAAGCAAGGCATCCACCAAGTTAAATTCCTTCCAAAATTTTGGAATAACGATGTTTTTGTCAACCAATTTCTGTAAACGAGATGACGTGTAGTTATTCTTTAAAGCAGTAAAAATGCCATGGTCCACGGGTTGCAGAACAGAAGCTACCATATTTCCTCCCATATTAAAGCCCCCCTGGCTTTTCAAGACGAAGAAAATGAAAAGAAATAAAGTTTATATGTAGAACACACACACCCAAACTTGTGTGCCATATCACCCACAGCAATATACCCATATATTTCGAAGTTTGCAGCATTCTGGTAGTAAGTTTCCTGCAAGTAGGCTGGCTTTTGCACCACAGAGCAACTACTTTATTTCTCCGATTGTAACCTGATTTTTTTTTTTTTTTTTTTTTTTACTGTTTTCGTGGTTCAAATAATGCCCCATCTGCTTAGAATCAGTATTGTTAACATCACTGGTAAAATAGACTATACCCTTTATTGATTCTATGAGAAAATGTTTTGAAAAATAAAGCTATCTTTCAGTTTGCTCCAATGTGATTTTGTTTGAATAGAGCTGTAAAACATGGCACATGAAGTCGACATAAACAGGTTGTCTCAACATTGGATTCGCAATCCCCAGCTCAGAATGGGAATTTTCCACATTATTCTCTGTCCCAATGTATGCTATATTATAATAGTTTTTAGGTCTTTGTTTCAGGATTAAAATGGGGGGGGGGGGGGGGAGATCAAAGACCTTAAAAGCTGTTTCCTATCAGGACCCCTTTGTAGCTTGTCCTCACTTCAGACTGTACACTGATATGCAAGTTATTAAAAAAGGTAGAAGTCCGTTATAGAAAGAATTCATAACAGCAAAAAAAAATGTACTTCCTATAACGGATTGTAGTTATATCCAATTTTTCGTAAAATTTGGGGAAAACCCCATGCACATTAAAATCAGTATGAAATGGCAATCAGTTTGTTCAAAACTTACGTTTTTGCGGATGATACTCACACTACAGCTTACTTGTTTGTTATTTTCCTAATTCCGATATTACGTGAAAGTGTAACCGCACTCTATGTCTCATGAAAACATATTTCAAGTTCCAGTAGAGAAATTTATAACCTTCTCTCTTTAAATTTACATGATAATAGTCTTCCCGAAATTTAACCAGCCGCGAGAAAATATAAAACTAACCTCTGAAATCAAGATGCTCTTTGCCACATCTTGATGTGTAGCCCATTCTTACTTGACTGCAGTACTTAGCATTAAAATTAAGCAATCGTTCACTTCAGCCCTTATTTTCAACGAGTTAACAGCTGCTATCGACCACTAATTTAGAATTTATTACGAAAACGTGTTCTGCTCTTCCATTTCTGATTTTCTTTACGAAACGGTAGTCGATGGGCATTACTAGTCAACTCCGAAATCGCCTTCAGATGTTGTCGAGAGAGCTCGCTCATGGGCATAGTGAGGAAATGATACCGAAAATGATCGATTGCATGCAATATAATCACTGGATGCATAAATATCAGTAATGGAAATAATCGTGCATGCTTAATCGCTCGTAATATCAGATGTGTCAGTCATAGGACTCTCACTGTAACCGAAGGATAATACACAGTTTAAGGTCAATCAATCAATACTGATCTGCATTTAGGGCAGTCGCCCAGGTGGCAGATTCCCTATCTTGTTATCCTAGCCATTTCTTAAATGATTTCAAAGAAATTGGAAATTTATTGAACATTTCCCTTGGTAAGTTATTCCAATCCCTAACTCCCCGTCCTATAAATGAATATTTGCCCCAATTTGTCCTCTTGAATTCCAACTTTATCTTCATAATGTGATCTTTTCTACTTTTTTAAAGACGCCACTCAAACTTATTTGTCTACTAATGTCATTCCACGCCATCTCTCCGCTGACAGCTTGGAACATACCACTTATTACATGTTACAAATCTCATGTTATGGTCCGTATTGAAATGTACTTAAAGTCAAATAATAATACTAGATTATAAATTCCCACACTAATTAAAACTGAGAGGACTTTTCCTGTTTGTGAAACTCTCAACCTTACTTTTAACCCCGTTTATCAACATACCATTGCCTGCTGTCCATCTCACAACATTTTTGAGGTCACGTTGCAGTTGCTCACAATATTGTAACTTATTTATTACTCTATACAGAATAACATCATCTGCAAAAAGCCTTACCTCTGATTCCACTTCTTTACTCATATCATTTATATATGTAAGAAAACATAAAGGTCCAATAATACTGCCCTGAGGAATTCCCCTCTTTAATTATTACAGGGTCAGATAAAGCTTTGTCTACTCTAATTCTCTGAGATCTATTTTCTAGAAATGTAGCTACCCATTCAGGAATAATATAGGAATTTTGAAGGGGCAGACATAAACTGTCGTTATATCGGGGTCCTTGTTATAAGCTGTACTCGCTATAGCGGACTTCTACTGTATCATACTGTCTTTGACAGAACCTGGCCATTTAGTAACTACATCCCTGATTTGGAGGTTAGAATCATGAATCACTTGAACGTTAATAGAAAAAGTGTTCTTTCTGATTGTGGCATATTTCCGCTCTGTTGCATCCAGGTGATCAGATTCGTGCAAGTGTACTTCTATTGCACCTATAACACCAGCAGAATGGCATATATATCATTGAAGTCATCTTCTACTGGAGAAACTCTGCTAACTGAAGTATTTGAAATTCTAGCATGGTCTCTAAACATAACTTGAAAAATAAGAATGTAATCACTGCATTTCTTATTCTTTTGTATTGAATAGGTTGAACCTCTTTATTTATTATTTCAATTTTAACTGTGATACTTTTCAATACGGAACAATGAAATTTTTATCTATAAATTTGAGTACCAGTATAGTGCAGAGAGAACGACATACGTGCGCGTACCGTATTTGTAGCTTATAACAAAGAGAATGAGTGTTGTGGAGTGTTGTAACTATAATCCTACTTCATGAGAAGCACGTCGTTTAGGCTATCTGTTGGCATGGAAACAGCACGGAAGTTGCCAAAGCTGTGCCGACATCTCACGAACAATGAATTGACTTGACATATATTCCATTTGGAGCAGAAAACATGCCAACATGTTAAAAATGTTAACCACAACATTCTGAGTTAAAATGCAAAGTCAATTGGAAGACACAATCACAATATACATGTCAATTGTAACATGCTAAATTTAACATGTTGGTGTTAAATGTTAATCAGTGGAGACCGGCCTTGAGACATTACCCCAAAGTAATGATGATTACTGGGTTGTTTTAAGGGACAAATCAATGTGATTATTACACCACCACATCTCTTCAGCTCTATGCATCTTATGCCTATTTTAATCTCATATTCTTGGCCTCATACAATTCTTATATACCCCCACCCTCAAAAACAAACTGAATAAGTCCTGGATGTCACAAGTTTTGTCCTTCAGTTTCTCATCTTCTGGCCAAATTTTGCCAAAAGTCTAGCTTCTCACAAACGTTTTGTTTCAGTCTTATTTTCAAGTAGGGGGTTATATTCATATTGTCACGTGAAACGAATATTTATAAAAGTCTATCCATCTCATTCCTCTTTACATTTCCAATCACTTTGGTGCAACTTCAATTTATTCGTAGGGGTTAGCTCAGAAGGAGAGAAGATTCCACCTGCAGATGAAGTGGAAGAAGGTTGTGAAGCTGAAGCATCAGAGCAAAGTCCTACTAGGCGTGGCACTCGTTCTGGTACTGCCCGTCGCTCAGGCAGGGGACCTTTCCGAGGAAGAGGACGTGCTATAAGGCCACAGCCCATTGTATGGAATGAACCTGGTTCCAGTATGGCGTCTTCCTCACCAAGAGGTATGCTTTACTCTGCAGTTAAATTTTATTCCCAGTATTTCCTCTGAAACTGATTAGGTTGGAAGTCAGAAATTGCTTATAATCCTCACAATTTCAATTCCTGGATACTTTTAAAAAGTGCTCTATAGCAGGATAATGTTGATTATAGAACAACAGTACCATTGAAGATCAGTTGGAGAGATCATGATAATAACTGTTCTTTGAGATCCTAGCTGGCAGGTTTAAAAAGGTTAGTAAGTTAATCCTTGTATGACTTAAAATGGAATCATAAATGATTTCCATTGACTGTGTAGAGTTGTACAGTTTTATCAGTACCTTTACACTATGACAAGTTATCATGTATACAATCATCCACATCAAAAAAGTGCCCTAGAAACTTGAAGTTATGACACACTTAGATTATCCTACCATTATGTATGTAGGGCAGTGAACATTTTGAGTATTCCAATTTGTCCAATAATGTAACACGTAAATTAATATCCTTGCCTTGAGGTAGTGCAGCTCTTTTCAGACATACTAACCCCTCCCCCATGGAGGTGAGCTGCATGTATCATTTGGGCCGAGCTCGATAGCTGCAGTCGCTTAAGTGCAGCCAGTATCCAGTATGCAGGATATAGTGGGTTCGAACCCCACTGTCGGCAGCCCTGAAGATGGTTTTCCATGGTTTCCCATTTTCACACCAGGCAAATGCTGGGGCTGTACCTTAATTAAGGCCATGGCCGCTTCCTTCCCACTCCTAGCCCTTCCCTGTCCCATTGTCGCCATAAGACCTATCTGTGTCAGTGCAACGTAAAGCAAAAAAAAAAAATCATATCATTTGAACCATATAATAGCCCTTCAGGCAATCTTAAATCACTGAGGGTGCCAGGAATCAAACGCAGGCCACCAAAGACAGCAGCTTATAGTGCTAGCTGGTTTGCTTCAGAGACTATCAAATAATATTAGATCTCTGACTTGCATTTCAACTCATCCTTCAATGGTTCACATTGTTACCACAACCAAGTAGTAGTTCTTAAGTTGTTAAGGGGATTTTGCATTTTACTCTAATAAAAACATCCATTATTGATAGTGTTTCTTATTTTGAGTTACATGACAGAAGAAACGTGGGTACCTTACATTCAAGACAAGAGTACCAACAAGTTTGATGAACTTAGGTGTTGCACATACACGATGGTAGTGTAATTCCTTCATTGCACTGTAATTAAATATACATACAGGGCTCCACACATTAGACATATTCATTATTTATATTAGAATGAATCTAGCATTGGATTAATCATGAATTTTCTCAAAAATGGATACAGATATACCGGTGTTACTGCCAGAAATCAACATTTTAATTTTTCCTTCAAATAGCGCTGGCTTGGGAAGATGATATTGATATTCATTTAAATAATTTTTCAAGGAGTGTTTGGGGAGCACTTGTTTGTAATAAAAAAAATAAAAAAATAATTTAAAAAAAATAAAAAAAATGTGGAGACATGACTGTTATGCATCTGTAAGTGCAACAGACTAACCACACTATTGGAACCATCTCATACCCTTCTTGATTTAATGGTTCTGAATAATCCTCGTAAAACTTTGTCTCGTGTTCAGATTCCTGTTCCATGCATTTCTAAGCATGACTTGATATTCTTGTCATATTCTCTGTAAGTACCAGAATATAAAACTATATCACTTACAGGAACATTAAACATATAAATATGCGTGACTTTAGACTGGATACTCTAATTCTCCTTGGTAGGATATAATTAACATAGATGATATTGATATGAAACTACAAAAGTTCAATTCTTCCTTACTTGGTCTCCTTGGAGGTCATCCGTATATATAATAGGGAATATGCATGATCCGGGGTTTTAATTAAAAATATGCTAATCTGATTCAAAATTTCATGCAAAATTCAAAAATGTGATCAGAATGTACAAATAATAACTCCAAACATGATAAAACTCTAAATCAATGTACGAAACTGTCACATGACGTAAGTACGTGATCTCATTGGTCTGACATCATCATACAGGTTGACTGAAGTAGCAGACGAAATAACACATAGTGTGCTGTGAGAAGCAGGGTACACTTCGCGTATTTCTACTTTATGTTAGTGTCTGGTATAGTTAAATTCGAGGTCTATACATTGGATAATAATCTGAGTGGTATATTTTAGACTTAAAATGAATCTTGCGCAGACAGTGAGGCAGAAAACTTATAAATGGTGTAGAGTTCCGGTGTGCAATAACACATCGCATACCATCCCAAACAAATTGTTTATAAATGTTCCAAAGACGCTAAAACTAGGGAGAAATAGATTTTGGCGAGCCGGAGAAATGCTGGTGATATATCCGAAAAGTCTACAGTATAATTTTTTGAAGATTTTAACGTAAGATGAATTTGTTTGAATTTTCAATCACTTTTCCATGTCAGCTATTCTAGTGGTAAGACTTTTAAATTTTAATGTATGATGCTTTATTTAAATGCTTCAATTACCTCTTGGAATATGAAAGTAATAAACAGTGCATTAATTAATGCTGATTATTAAAGTATTCTCCAAACGTAACCTATGTTTTGGGTGATCCCTGTCAAGATAATAAATTAAAAGGGTTATGAACCATATTGACAGCTTTAATTCTACCAATTTACCTTGGCATGCGACAGTTATTTATGTCTTTATTGAAGAGCTTAATTTGTAAAGAAATTTAGGCTATATCTAAATAATCTATAATATAACCAAAAATATGCGTGTACATCATGAAAGGAAACAAAGTGAATTTAACAAATGTATAACTCCACACAAAACCAATGCTTGTCTGTTGGGGTCTTATAAGTTAACAATCCTCAAATATAATGATTATCATAATATTAATGAAATAAATTACATAATTGCACACAGGTGAAAATAGTGATGTTGGTGTTTAAAATATTATCAAACTTAGCCTAAGTTTTAGGTTATACAAGCCGAGTCAATAAACCGAAGGGTAAAAATACCAGGCGAGTTGGCCGTGCGGTTAGGAGCGCGCAGCTGCAAGCTCGCATCCAGGAGATAGTGGGTTTCGAACCCCACTGTCAGCAGCCCTGAAGATGGTTTTCCGTGGTTTCCCATTTTCACACCAGGCAAATGCTGCGGCTGTACCTATGGTCACGGCCGCTTCCTTCCCATTCCTAGGCCTTTCCTGTCCCATCGTCGCCATAAGACCTATGGTGTGACGTAAAGCAAATAGCAAAAAAAGTAAAAGTCACAGCACCCAAAGACATTTCTGTATTGAACGACTAAAATGTCACCAGGACACTTTTTTTTGCCTGATATGCTCAGCTTGTTAAAAGCCAAATGTAATTAATGTTATTGGCTTTAGGCCCCGCTAACTACTTCTACGGTTTTCGGAGACGCTGATGTGCAGGAATTTAGTCCTGCAGGAGTTCTTTTACATGCCAGTAAATCTACCGACACGAGGCTGACGTATTTGAGCCCCTTCAACTATCACCGGACTGAACCAGGATCGAACCTGCCAGGTTGGGGTGAGAAGGCCAGCACCTCAACCGTCTGAACAACTCAGTCCGACTCGTGAAAACTAGATGAAGTCATATTTATCTTTATCATGTTTAACTTTTTCCTTCCACAAAGATATTTAATGTTTCTCTTTCATGGGCCTCGGAAGTGGGTAGGCCAGTTGTCTCTACCATAAATATGTATTTTTTCGGGAATGATAGATTATAGCCCTATAGTACTATGATCTTTCTTTCTTCTTTCTTTCTTAATCAGTTTATCCTTCAGTGTTAGTTTTCTCTCGGACTCAGCGAGGGATTTCACCTCTACCGCTTCAAGTGCAGTGTCCTGGAACGTGAGACTTTGGGTATGGTGATGCAACTGGTGAGGAGGGCCATTACCTCGCCCAGGCGGCCTCACCTGCTATGCTCAACAGGGACCTTGTTGGAGGAAGGGATAGACAAGGAAAAGGGAAGGACATGGCCGTGGCCTTAGGTGCCTGGAGGAGAAGTGGGAAAATACGAAAAACCACTTCGAGGATGGCTGAGGTGGGATTCGAAACCCCTCTACTCATTTGACCTCCCGAGGCTTAGTAGATCCCATTCCAGCCCTCGTACTATTTGTTTTCAACTTTCATGGCAGAGCCGGGAATCGAAACCGGGCCTCCGGGAGTGGCAGCTAATCACATTAACCCTTTCCGCTCGTGTGTCGACAGCCGTCGCTCAGCGTTATAGCTCGTGTGTCGACCCTGAGTCGACACAATGTTTCGCCGCTCGTTGCTAGGTTACCTGGAATGCCAGGTCTTTTGTACTTCGTTTCGTAAGTGCTGGTCCCTTCCGGAAACTGAAAGAAACCAAACAGGTGTGTTTTAGTTTCTCTTTGCTTGGCAAAATTGCTCCGTTTGCTTGACAATGGAAAGCATTCGCGTGAAGCAACATGGCGGCGCACAGTCTGACCGAAGCTGAGATTCTTGCGTCTATTTCGGCTGATTGTTTTTATAGTGACCATGAAAATGATGAAAATTTTGAATCTGGCAATGAAAGAGATATATCTATTAGTGATTCAAATGGCGATATTGATATCAGCGTCGCAAGAAATCATGGAGGCGGCGATAGTATTTTGACTCGTCCCGGTCCCAGTGATACAGTATACCTTGGAGATCGTGGAGAACGGGTGATGCAGGATTACCCAAATGTCCTTACAGTGCATTCATAAATTGTGGCAATAGACTTAAAATAGAACTAGAGTACTGGTAGCTATTTTTTACTGATCAGTTGATAACCTCTATTGTCCATGAGACAAACAAATTTGCCGAAATATAAATTACAGCAAAATACTCCACTTCTGAAGAGATCTATCTGGTTTTCTTGGAAAGCTGTGACATTAGAAGAGCTGAAGGCATTTATTGGTACAATTATCAACATGGGGATGAACAATAAGGCAAAAATGCAGGATTAATTTAGTGCAGACTGGTTGGATAAGCAAGCAGGGCTCCATCCAAGCATTTGCTTTGAACGCTTCCACACACTAAAGACATACCGTTAAGAAAGTGAAAAACATGATTTTGTGTCATGTAAATACCATACATTCATTAATTTTGTAGTTTCTTCCTGTATTACTGTTACAACCAGTACTTAACACCAGGTTTTAAAATATGAAGAATGCTGACAGAAATAAATGCGAGTTGGGAGAAATCAGAACGTACAAATAATTCGAGTGGAAAGGGTTCACCACTACACCACAAAGGCGAACTAGTACTATAATGCTACCTATATGTTTATGTTAGTGCTGAAATCCGATTTCTTACTTTACTAATGCTGAAAGCCCGAAAATGTAATGTTATTCTTTAATAAGGGAATCGGTCTAGAAGGAAATGTTGAAAGTGATGCGATATCTATCCAGGTTCGTTGTTATCCTAATACTATGAGTTGCAGTACACTGCACATATATAAAAGACGCCACTTACAAACTTGCTTTTTATCCGCGAATTTCTGCGGCCACAAAAGTCACTATTTTTCAAGAATGATATCGTCTACACATGGTAGATTGTCTGACTGTGCTGTTTTGTACCTTTCTTCTGTCATTTCGAAGTTATTCGCAATCACGAATAATAAACAATCGGCTTTTAGCAACGGCTGATGCACAACGGCTGGTAGAGCTGCATGCGGTACTGGATCGTGATGTCACAGCGCGCCGCTTACGTCAGAGGCCGTTTCATTCGCCTTGCAGTAAGGCACTATTAAATATTATTTTAATGGTGGAAAACAAGGCAACTTACCACAGTGTAATACATTTACATACTATTTCATTAGTGTACTTTTCAAAAAAAAAAAATTTGAAAATTATGCATGTTCCCTGTTGCAATATTTCACTCGAGATGCTGTGTCGTTTATGAACAAAATAAAAAGCAAAGCAGTCTGATTTAGATTAAGGGATTTTAATTTGGCTAGCAATATGTCTATGTTTACAGTAATCATCATCATCATCATCATCATCATCATCAATGTCCCACTCCAGTCACTCGAGTGTGGTTAACAAGCCTCCTCCACTCCTTTCTGTCCATCCACTTGTCCTGCTCCTTTTCCTGACTGAGGGATATAATAGAAACACTGCTATAGGAAGAACAATATGGCTTTAGACCGAATAGATCAACAATAGACTTGATATTTACAGTGCGATCGATAATGGAAAAACATCTGGAAAGGAACAAGGAAATCATCTTCGTATTTTTGGATTTGGAAAAAGCTTATGATACAGTTGAGAGAAAACATATATGGGAATGCCTACTGAAAAGATGAAATATTTTATTATCTGGAAAGGAGTGCAAAGAGGAAAGAAATGGTTCAGAGAGTTTCAGACTTTACACAACACAGAGATACGGAAAATTCTGAAGCATGTGCCTACTCGATGGTTATCACTAAGAAGGTGTTTAGATAGGATTTTGCTACAGTGGGGTGCTTTGGTTGCTTTATTGAGGAGCGAAATTGTGAGTGACGATTCTCAGATGGGAACTTTGAAGACTTACAAAATTCCTAAGCACAGTTTAAGTGCAGATTTGTCTTGTTTGTCTGAAAAGGTGAAGGATTGTCACAACATTTCACCTCACTCCTCAGTTAAAAGGAAAACCCATTCGTCAGTTTCAATTTAAAAAATGAAACTACTGATGGCACTAAGAGCCATGCTTTGTCACATGAAGAATGACTGTTCATGTTCCTTTCATCAAATTTGCATACATCTTTTTGCCTTTTTCTCTCCAGTTTTATGCATATTGTTGAGAATCCAAACGTAGCTCTTTAGTCAAGTATGCCACACATCCACTTATTTAGGTCAGTTTTGGAGGCACTATTGAAGAATGTGATGGCAAGGTTTGTGAAACCACACGTTATTGAAAGCTCCTCTTCTCTCCTTGATGTAGATTATCATACTCCAGCAAATCAAAAGGATGATTGTGATCTGATGATAGAGAAGTCTGCATTTGTTTTAGTGAACACTTTGAAGTCTGAGGAAAAGTGCATATTTTTTAAGTGTGTTAGAAAGTGTTTCTCTTCATGTTGTGACTACATGGTACACAAATTTCCATTCAAAGATGAAGTTTTAATTAATGCAGAAGTTGCAAATATTTCTGCTATAAGTAAGGCATCATTTTTCTAACCTTAGATTTTTCATTAACAAGTATCCGAACATTTTGACTAGTGAAACGGAACATTGAATAAAAAAAATGATATTCTGCACTCCCAGTTCTTTAACTTTCAGCTCGAAGAAACAGACCTGGCAAAAGGAAGAACTGATGTTCAGTGGGCATTGGTAGGTCAGATGAAATCAGCTGATGGTGTACTTAAATATGACAGACTCTCTAACGAGATGCTTGCTATTTTATCAATTCCACATAGCAAGGCAGAATGTGAAAGGATTTTTAGCAGAGTCACAAAGACAAAAACACAGTTCAGATCCTTGATGTTTGAACAAACTTTGGAGAAACTTTTAACCTTGAAATCAGTTCAGCAAGGCAAGTGCTTTGAGCAAAAATTTAGTTCCGAGTTTCTGAAGAGGGCCAGGTCAGCTACAGGTGTGTTGAAAAACAATTAGTCATAATGTGATCACCATGTTGAAGGATGAGAAGTCACATGTTCCTACAGATCAGGTATGTCCAGTGTTTAGTATTCACATATAAATGATGAAAAATATATATATATGTAGGCGAAATAGAATTGTTAATGTATTGAATTATAATGAATTAGTACAGGTTCTGCCATCTGTGATGTGTCGTAATACGTCGCGATTCGCTGCCAAATTTCTCCTGATTTTTCACTTTTGAAAGTTGGCATGTCTGCATATCCATTTTCGATATACGTGGTGAGAGACAGTACTTGATCATTACAACTTCTTCCAGGTCTAAATCCTGCTTGCTCTATAGGAATGTAGCTGTTGATTGTTTCATAAATTCTATTGTAGATCAGTCGCTCAAGGAGTTTATACGTAACACTTAGAAGTGCTATTGGACGGTAGCTTTCCACTTTAGATGGATCTTTATGTGGTTTCAGTATGGCTATTTTCTTTGTTTTCTTCATCAGAGGTGGTATGTTTCCAGTTTGCAGAATATTAGTGAAGAAGTTGGTTAACCATTTTATTGTGGCTAGTCCGCAATGAGCCAAAAATGCAGGATAAATTCCATCAAATCCTGCAGCTTTTCCAAGTTTCATACTTTTTATTGCAGCTTTAGTTTCCCCTTCTTTGAATGGAGTAGAGAATTCAGAAAACTGCGGTGCTGCTCTTTTCTTGATGTCCAACTTTAATTTGATATCCTTTTTGGTTCACTTGTCTTTTGTGTTTTTGGAAACTGATATTAGATGATTAGCAAAATCATTCAGATTGATGGCTGTTTTTGATCTCTTAGTTGCAAGGTTTGAAGAATCCAGTTTCCTAATTATAGACCAGGCCTTTCTGCTGGAATGGGTGTAATCTAGGGATTCCACTGTTTCATGCCAGATCCTTCTTCGACTCTCATCCAAGGATTGGAGTAGACCAGCTGCCTTGTCGGAATTAGGATGTTCTTCATATTCTCGTAATTCCTCACTCTCTCAACTCCAGCCAGGGATATACTCCTTACGATATCCTCTAGGGATGCATCGTCTCGCTGCACCTTTTATAACCCGTACAAATCTGCTGTAGTTGTATGTTGGTTTGATCCATCTTATATTGGATTCTGTTTGCTTTGCAAATTCAGTCCAATTGGCTTTCTTGAAGTTCCACCTTGGTTTAGGATGTGATCGAACAACAGGTAAAGACATCCCAACCTCCAAGAGAACAGGCCTGTGTTGACTATGTGGGAAATCGTTGAGCACTGTACGTCGAACTTGACTGTGTGAATTATGAAGCCGATTTGTGAAACAAAGATCTGGGGTGTAGCCTCGAGACCAGCGAGCTGATTGAAAGGTAGGCAGGTCCTTAGCATCAAAAATCAGATTCAAATTTTCAGTTTCCATCCAGTCCACAAGAACTTCACCATTAGAGTCATCCTTGTTATATCCCCAAAGATGATGATGACTGTTGAAATCACCGAGATATATAGTAGGATACTGCAGAGAAAGTATAGGAGGTTAGGCCAAGTAATATATGGTGGCTTGTACACATTAACTATTGTCAAGTTTTCAATGTTAACTGTAGTAGTAAAAATGTCTTTTTCAGAGTTTACTGATGTTGTTGTTTGAGTCATCAGTCCATAGACTGGCTTGATGCAGCTCTCCATGCCACCCTATCCTGTGCTAACCTTTTCATTTCTACGTAACTATTGCATCCTACATCTGCTCTAATCTGCTTGTCATATTCATACCTTGGTCTACCCCTACCGTTCTTACCCCCTACACTTCCTTCAAAAACCAACTGAACAAGTCCTGGGTGTCTTAAGATGTGTCCTATCATTCTATCTCCTCTCACCAATTCGATTCAGTATCTCTTCATTCATGATTCGATCTATCCATCTCACCTTCAGCATTCTTCTGTAACACCACATTTCAAAAGCTCCTATTCTCTTTCTTTCTGAGCCAGTTATCGTCCATGTTTCACTTCCATACAATGCCACGCTCCACACGAAAGTCTTCAGAAACAGCTTTCTAATTCCTATATCAATGTTTGAAGTGAGCAAATTTCTTTTCTTAAGAAAGCTCTTCCTTGCTTGTGCTAGTCTGCATTTTATGTCCTCCTTACTTCTGCCATCGTTAGTTATTTTACTACCCAAGTAACAATATTCATCTACTTCCTTTAAGACTTCATTTCCTAATCTAATATTTCCTGCATCACCTGCCTTCGTTCGACTGCACTCCATTACTTTTGTTTTGGACTTATTTATTTTCATCTCGTACTCCTTACCCAAGACTTCATCCATACCATTCAGCAACTTCTCGAGATCTTCTGCAGTCTCAGATAAAATAACAATATCATCGGCAAATCTCAAGGTTTTGATTTCTTCTCCTTGGACTGTGATTCCCTTTCCAAATTTCTCTTTGATTTCCTTTACTGCCTGTTCTATGTAAACATTGAAAAGGAGAGGGGACAAACTGCAGCCTTGTCTCACTCCTTTCTGCATTGCTGCTTCTTTTTCAAAGCCCTCGATTCTTATCACTGCAGACCGATTTTTATACAGATTGTAGATAATTCTTCGTTCTCGGTATCTGATCCCTATCATCTTCAGAATCATAAATAGCTTGGTCCAATCAACATTATCGAATGCCTTTTCTAGATCTACGAATGCCATGTACGTGGGCTTGTCCTTCTTGATTCGATCCTCTAAGATCAGACGTAAAGTCAGGATAGCTTCACGTGTTCCTACATTTCTTCTGAAGCCGAATTGATCTTCTCCCAACTCAGCTTCAACTTGTTTTTCCATTCTTCTGTAAATAATACGCGTTAAAATTTTGCAGGCATGAGATACTAAACTAATGGTGCGGTAGTTTTCACACCTGTCAGCACCGGCTTTCTTGGGAATAGGTATAACAACATTCTTCCGAAAATCGGATGGGACTTCTCCTGTCTCATACATCTTGCACACTAAATGAAATAACCTTGCCATGCTGGTTTCTCCTAAGGCAGTCAGTAATTCAGAGGGAATGTCATCAATTCCAGGTGCCTTGTTCCTATTGAGGTCACTCACAGCTCTGTCAAACTCTGACCTCAAAATTGGGTCTCCCATTTCATCAGCATCAACAGCCTCTTCATGTTCCAGAACCAAATTATCTACATCTTTACCTTGATACAACTGTTGGATATGCTCCTGCCATCTTTCTGCCTTGTCTTCTTTCCCTAGAAGTGGTTTTCCATCTGAGCTCTTAATATTCATACACCTAGATTTCCTTTCTCCAAAGGTTTCCTTGATTTTCCTGTATGCAGCATCTACCTTTCCCAGGACCATACAGCCTTCGACATCCTTGCATTTCTCCTTCATCCATTCCTCCTTAGCTACCTTGCACTTTCTATCCACTTGATTCTTTAATCGCCTGTATTCTTTTCTGCCCTCTTCATTTCTAGCATTCTTGTATTTTCGTCGTTCATCAATCAGGTCTAGTATCTCCTGAGTTATCCACTGATTCTTAGTTGATCTTTTCTTCCTTCCTAACATTTCTTCAGCAGCCCTACTGACTTCATTTTTCATGACTCTCCACTCTTCCTCTATAGTGTTACCTTCAGCCTTTTCATTTAGTCCTTGTGCAACATGTTCCTTGAAACAATCCCTCACATTCTTTTCTTTCCACTTGTCTAGATCCCATCTTTTTGCATTCTTTCCTTTCTTCAATTTCTTCAACTTCAGATGGCATTTCATGACCAACAAGTTGTGGTCAGAGTCCACGTCTGCTCCTGGGAAAGTTTTGCAGTCCAACACCTGGTTTCTGAATCTCTGCCTAATCATAATGAAGTCTATTTGATACCTTCCAGTGTCTCCAGGTCTCGTCCACATATACAGCCGTCGTTTGTGGTGTTTGAACCAAGTATTGGCAAGGACTAAATTATGATCAGTGCAGAATTCAACCAGACGACTTCCTCTTTCGTTCCTTTGTCCCAATCCAAATTATCCTACTGTACTACCTTCTCCTCCTTGGCCTACCACTGCATTCCAGTCTCCCATCACAATTAGATTCTAGTCACCTTTTACATATTGTATTAAATCTTCTATCTCCTCATATATTCTTTCGATTTCATCATCATCCGCTGAACTAGTAGGCATATAGACCTGCACTATTGTGGTGGGCATTGGTTTGGTGTCTATCTTGACGACAATAATTCTTTCACTATGCTGGTCGTAGTAGCTTACCCGCTGCCCTATTTTCTTATTCATTATTAAACCAACTCCTGCATTTCCTCTGTTTGATTTTGTGTTGATAATTCGGTAGTCGCCTGACCAAAAATCTTGTTCTTCCTGCCAAGGTACTTCACTTATGCCAACTACATCTAACTTTAGCCTATCCATCTCCCTTTTCAGATTCTCTAACCTACCACAACGATTCAAACTTCTAACATTCCACGCTCCAACTCGTAGAATGTCAGTATCCACCTTCCTGATGATCGCCCCCTCTCGTGTAGTCCCCACCCGGAGATCCGAACGGGGGACTAGTTTACCTCCAGAATATTTTACCCGGGAGGAAGCCATCATCAGTACATCATTCATACAGAGAGAGCTGCATGTCCTCGGGAGTTAGTTACGGCTGTAGTTTCCCGTTGCTTTCAGCCGTGTAGCAGTATCAACACAGCTAAGCCATGTTGAGTATTATTACAAGGCCGAATCAGTCAATCATCCAGACTGCCGCCCTTGCAACTACCGAAAGGCTGCTACCGCCCTTTCAATGAACCATTCGTTATTCTGGTCTCTCAACAGATACCCATCCGATATGGTTGCACCTGCGGCTCGGGTATCTGCATCATTGGGACACGCAAGCCTCCCCACCGCGGCAAGGTCACATGGTTCGCAGAGGAGGAGTTTACTGATAGTAATTGGTAATTTGTTATATCATTCCTGACATAAGTTGCAAGGCCATAATTTTGATGATAATAATAATAATCGTATGGCCTCAGCTACCGTGTGCAGACATTTCAATTTGACGCCATCTGGCTGTCTGCTCGTCAATTTTGACGTTCCGTTTTACTCTAGGCCCCCACTAGATGGCAGGCCGCGTAAACCGAAACTCTCTTGGGCGTCTATGGCTGAGATTTAGTGAATTTTGTCAGGTAAACACCAAATGTGTCACCAGAGATCTTTTACATGCCAACATCGTACGACATGGAGTGTCGAATGGACTTTTTTCCGCCCTTCAAAAATCCGACTACCTCTCCCGGGTTTGAACCCGCTATATTGGGATCCGGAGGCCGACACTCTACCGCTGATCCACAGAGGCAGCTATTTTGATGATAGTTAGACGCTACCAATTTAAAGCCTGGAATTTTCCCCCTACTCTGTAACTATAGTTTGTCTGCTGTGTGTGTTTCTTGAAGCACGATGACATCAACTGCATATTTCAGTGCAATCCTGGAAAGATACTCACATTTCGCTCGATTAATCCCTTCGATATTCAATTGACAAATGCACAGCGATGGTCCAGTTCTACGAACATGAAGGTCCTGAAAAGGACCGCATATCTCCTTCTTGTTCGCTCTTTAACCGAGAGGTCGTTTCCGACAGTTCGGTCTCATCTTATCACTGTCGCTTTCTAAGCACCACCCGGGGGACACGTGTAGGGCAGTGTAGTGGTTAAACCTACGGACGTGAAGCAACGTCGTAGTGATGAAGTGAATGCTTTGGTATTTGCAGATGATGTGGTGATTTGGGGAAAGGGAGAAAAAGAAGTACAAAGGAGACTGGACGTTTGGAATGAAAATCTGAAGGAGTTTGGAATGGTAATTAGTAAAAAAGAAAACTGTAGTCATGCACCGTGGAAAAGAGAAAAAGAGAAGCCAAGTGAACATAGACGGAGAACGGCTTTGACACCTAGCGCTCATAGGGACAACTCACTAATGGCAACCAAAGTTCTCATAGATGAAGCAAGCCATCGCGGTGAAGGCCATGGAATTGCGCATCATCGATCCGAGTCTTTTGTCATTCATCATAGAGAGTCTTTGGCAACTTCGGACATAGAGGTGAGAATCATGGAGAAAATTAACCAGCAGATACAGTCCATCTTGGATAATGTTCACATATTGGTTAGAAATGAACTGAAAGAGACGACCCAACAACCGTCTGTATTTCATAATCTACATTATGAATCCAGCCCTCTGATGAGTAATTAATCAAACAAACGTGAAATGGACATTGAAAACGCAGAGTATGCTACAGGAACAAGTCGACAGGCCCGACAGCGACCTGACAGGCACATCAGAAATTAATGCCTGTGTATCCTCACAGATACACAGCTCACCTGTATAGCGTCAACTTGAAAGACTTGCACCAGGCCTCTCTGGAGACCACACACCTTGTTATAGATTTTGAATTGTAGGCACCAGACTACAGAGATCTTCATAGTTATAGTCAGGGCTCGAAAAATTTCTTCTGACCTAGGTACTAGTTCGGAAAAAACAGGCACGACAATGATACAAATACAGTGACTCGGTTTCTAATAATTTAAAGATAAGAGGTATGGAACAAAACGAGGCCACCAAGCTAGTTACAAGTAGAGGATTGTGGAGCTGTTTAGTAAATTCACAGAGGCTTGCAGACTTTAGTGCTGAAAGGTATGACATTCCATAATGAAGATGTATGAAAATGACTATAAAATCACTTATAGAGAGTAATGGAAGATACCCCCTGTGGGTGGGGGACGCAGACGAAGAATACACCCACTGTATCCCCTGCCTGTCGTAAGAGGCGACTAAAAGGGGCGACCAAGGGATGATTGTCTTAGAACCATGAAACTACTTGTGATTAGTACCACCACGCAGGGAACACCATGGGTTGCTTTTACTTGCGCATAGTACCACTATATTAGGTACCAAATAGGTTTGTGATTAGTAGCACACAGGAGCACCGTGCGGTCGGCTTTTGCAGTACCTGTGATTAGTACCACCGTATGAGCAAGACCATGGGATGATAGCTACCGTGGTTCTGCCTTGCCTATGATTAGTACCCACTATATGAGGAACACCACGGGATAGTGCAGGTCCCTATGGTTAGTACTCTTATGTGATGAACACCATAGGTTTGCGTTGGCTGTAAATGGTGCCACAATGTGAGAAACACCATAGGTTTGTATTATATGTTGAATACCATAAACCTGTGAGTAGTACCATAATGTGTGGAATACCGCGAGTCTGCTACTTTTGATTAGTACCATAACATGACAAATACCATGGTTCTACTTTCCTAGCGATAAGTACCGTTATGAGGGGCCGATAACTTTGGACCCCCTTTAGACTGCAAGCATCATCGATTCGGTGTCATGCTATAGCAGCAGTCCCTTGGTCAGTAATACTACTGTTTTACGTCAGTTTCTGTGAATGTAAGGCATTGGGGGTCGCATCCACTGATTGTTTTAAATTCATATCTATCCATTCATTCTTCGCCCTCACGTTTTGAATTCTGGTCGGTGGAGGATTTTGGACTTTTAATTTGTCATTCCATTTCGTACCATTAGGGGCCGATGACCTCGATGTTAGGCCCCTTTAAACAACAAGCATCATCATCAATAATGGAAGATAGATGGAGGGTGCTTTTGAGAATGGAATATAACACCCTTTCATCTTGATCTCCCTCTACTTCAAAACTTATTATAGTACCGATACATTATTTTTTATTGACAGACTAAAAAAATATTTGTCTAAACTGTCATCCCATAAATTACATTCTTCTAATGCTTATTTTTAGGTCGAGCATGTCTCATCCCATCAGCACGTGGAAGTCCAGCAGAAGCAGTGCGTGGTCAGTTTCCCAGAGCAGCTCAGCGTGGGCGTCGAATGAGGGGAAAACCAAAAGGAAACTTCACTGGCCAATATCAGATGCGATTCTGAATTTTTATTTATTTTTTTAATAAGGGACCATTCCTACTCGCAAGACTGTTCATCTGATTTTTAGTCGAATTGTATATATATATTTTATCTTGTGCTAGTTATATTGTGGTGTTCTTTTTATTTAAATTTTCAATAGTGAAGCAGTGTATAGAATAAGTGGACTGTGTAGTAATAGCAACAATTAGTAGGTGAAACGGAATTTGGCATTTGCGATACATGCCATTCCATGTAAGATATTGCTGATCTTCGTGACCTTGAGAATGCTACATCTGCAACAACAATGAATCGCGAAAATAATGTATGACTTAGAGGATGTGTAGAGAAATAATACAATGAATCTTGATTATGCATTCCTTGATTTAATTTTGTAAAATTTCAGCCCATTGTTTACATGAGAACAATCTTACCTTTTCTATGATTTTGAAGTTATGTTTCCTAATATTAAGATTTGAATATAAGCAGTTTTTTAAATGTGTACAATATGACATTGGCATTAAAAGTTTCATTTGTCTGATATAAAAGCAGTATTATTTGCACATTTCTTAATGGTGAATTCATATCGTTCATGTAGATTGCTTTGTTTTGCTTTACTTTTTCAAAGTCCATGGTAGAACCCACAGGAAAATTGTTAATTTATTAAAAAACTGCTGAACCTAATTGTGAGTTCCAGGAGAATACACATCCTAAATACTTGAAATGATCTTCCTGTTCCAGTTTTGTATTCCCAGTCTGACATTCAGTCTCTTAGGTTTCTTCCCTACTGACACCACTTTGGTCATGTAAAGACTAATTTTGATACACTCGTTGCACCTATCTTCAAGTTCATTATGTTACATTCTAGTCTTTCAGCACATCTGCCATTAAGACCAAGTTGTCATAAGGCAAATTTGCTACATTTCCACCTGACTGAATCCTTCCCTGCCACTTTATACCTTTCCATGATCCGTGTATACTATGAACAACAAAGGTGAAGGCTGTGAGCTGGAATATACCGATAATACATAGAGTGGCTATCGCGCTGCCATCTTCAGAAAAAATTTGAACTGTTGACCGCCATGTCTTAAATGTACCTCAGTTGGTGGAGCACTGGGTAAGCAAGTGCAGAACAGAGTGGGAAAATGAAAAATTTTCGCACAGATCTTATTCATTAGGTATAACAGTTAGAAATGATTTGAAATGATGAAAATATCTGAACAATGCTCGCATGGAAAACGTAAATTTTTTGTGTGTAAATTTTCCTTAAGCAGAGGTTTCTTACAGGGTATAGAACTGATTTGTTTGATGACCTTCCTGTTTACTTTGTACGCCCATACAGTGGAACATCGTAATTGTAGCTGAATGAGATTACTACTTACTATAAACCAACGGTTAAAGTATTCTTAAAATTCAAACCTTTGTTATTTGAGAAGTTTTGCTTGGGAACAGACGAGATTTTATTCTGAAAATGCGGAGCAAATTTCTGGGCAAAACTTACAGAATTTCACCTTGTTTTCTGAAACAGCAAAAGCCCAAGAGCTTATTATCATGTCTATAAACATAACTGTCTATTCCTCTTATAGCATTTTCCAATTACCTGGTGCATATTGAAAATCTGATCCTGGCAGCACCTCTACAGACTGAAACCACACTGGTTTTCATCCAACTTCCTCTTAACCACTGATTGCACCCTACCTTCAAAAATGTCAGTGAACACCTTGCCTGGTACACTGATGAATAAAATTCCTGGATAGTTTTTGCAATCCTTCCAGTTCCCTTGCTTATAGATTGGGTGCAGTTTCTGTTTTCATCCAACCTTAGTAACATCCTATGCTATTACTCTATGAAGCCATTTCATCTCTGCCTTCCCACTATATTTCGCCATTTTGGATCTAATTTCATCTATTCCTGATGCTTTGTTTCAAAGGAGTTTATTTAATCATCCTTCACAATTCCTCAAGTGTAATTTCACAAACATCACTGTCCTCCGACTTATGAGCTCAGTTGTTCCAGAGGTCAACAGAACTTTTTCCTGTTACGTTGAGATTTTCTAGATATTCCTTCCACCCGTCCAGTCATACCCTGTTATCTACTATGAGTTCTCCTGTTTTATCCAAAACACTATCCATTTTTTTTTTCTCCCTTCCTTTCTTTACTACTGTCCATAAAGTTTTCCCTCCTGCTTGACCTTTCTATGTTATTATCAAATGTTTTCATAACTGCTAATCCATACTAGCACAGAAGTCCCATTTCTGTTAGCTTCCTTATCTTCCCCACATTTACCCATCACGTCCTCATATCCTTCAGCTCTATTCTCAACTCTTGCATTGAATTCTCCTATTTGCACTGTCCTATCCTAGCTGTTGATCCTGACTACATCACTTGTTGTTTTATAAAATTTGTCAACTTTATCCTCATCTGCATCTTCACATAATGAATAGACTGACAGTTCTCATCATAATTGCTCCAACTTCTAAATCTACCCACATTATTGCTCATTTACATGCCAAACATTAACGATGTTGTGTGCAATAGTATTCCAATCAGTCGTACCCCACACTCTACCCTTCCCTTCTTAACACGTGTTAAGAACACTTTATAATCTCTTCCTGGTTACCTACCCTTACGTCAGTGTCATTAACTCCTAACACATTCGGATACATTCCCTTTGCTGACTCGGCCAGTTCTACTTTGTTTCTTCCATAAGCCCTATTAAAATTGATAGCTCCCCATCAAATTCAAGTTTGTTTGCAAAGTTGTTTCCAAAGCTGGAAGTAACAGACATGAATGTAGGGAAAATGATTGCTGGTACAAACAGGTGGGAACAATGGCAGGAGGGCACTTGGAATAAGGAAATGAATGCTAAGTTAGGAATGAACTCAAAGGGTGAAGCTGTACACATAAACTGGCTTTGGTGGTGGGGTTATGTGAGGCGAATGGAACAGGATAGGTTACCTAGGAAATCAATGGATTCTGTTATGGAGGGTAAGGGAGGTAGTAAACCATGTTTTCACTTATAGTCCTAATATTAAAAGAAGCGTTCTGACAGCTAGCATAGGGAGAGTCCGTTTACTGTCTGGCTGGACAGAAGGAACTAGGGGTATGGTTGCACAAGCCTGCTGTCCACCTGGAGTTGCCAGACTGTTCATTTCTCAGCAACAGCACTGCAGTAGCCCCTCCCTCCTGCGCTAGCTGTCATAACTGTTCTTTTAATATTAGGACTATAGGTATCGTTTACAGTAGTTAAATATGCCGAACCAACATTTGCACTGTTTGATTCTGCTACACCTCCTGACGGTGCACAGAAGGCAGCTTGCAAACAGTGACGTCACTCGCTCAAGCAATATGTTCATTTTCCGCTTATATCTCCTGAACAAAATAAAATAATTGCAATAGGGTTTTCAGCATGTTGATTAAAATTTAATATTGCATACAATGAGTTAAGAAATTAAAACTCCAGAATAAGTTGCCTGGGCTTTTAAGAAATCCAAACGGAGGCTTTGTGATGTTTGGAAAAACAAATTTTCAAATACCTTGCAAAACGTGATTTAAATTGGCAGCAAAATGTATAACATCAGCTGTGGATATACAGGACGAAGTGGAGGCAGATTGTAAACACCTGCATCCTGCTTGCTGAAGCAGAGAACTAATAATCATCATCATCATCACATAAGGGACCTAAGACCAAGAGCATCAACATTGTTTTGTTGTAAAGATGATTGATCATGTTAACACATGTAAATGATGGCAAATTCAGTTTTTTAAATCTTTTTGAAGGTAAGTAGAGCTTTTACTTTATAAGCCATGGATTGACATATTACCAGATTTTGAATTTGAAGGACTCAATGTCAATATGAAGGGACTACAATTTACATTTTTTCCCTTTGGAGTCATGTCTTATTTTTAAACTTATCTTATGGTTGTCTGTAAGGTCAACATATTTACCAAGGGTAGCTGAAATGGCTTTAGAAACAGAATCTCTGAAGGAGACAACTTGATTGATTTCTGTGTATAAAACAACTTACGTATACAAAACACATGGTACAAAAGAGGGAGAGTCATAAAATAACAAGATACATTTGGGATGGAAAGCTCAAGACAGTGATAGATTACATCATCACTGACAAAGCTGGTCAGTATGTTAGTGATGTCAAAGTCATACCGAGTGAGTGTCTAAATAGCAACCATCAGCTATTAGCTGATCTTAAAGATGTCCATGTCCCCATAGCTAAGTGCGTGAAAATGCCAAAGATTAAGACCTGATTGTTGAAGGACTCAAAGAAAAAAGATAAATATCAAGCAAGGGTAACAACAAAATCACCCAAAACTGAGATTTGAGGGTAGAAGAAAAATGGACCTAGTTCAAAGAAATTTATGAAGGGAGTAGAGGAAATCTGTGGGAAAACAAGTACAAAACTGATAGAGAAGGAAATGCCTTGGCAGAATGACCGAGTGAAGACAGCAGTAAAAGAAAGAAATATGCTCAAAAGAAAATTAGATCAAGTAAAACAAGAGTGATAGCAGAAAAGAGGTAGAAATTGAAGAGCGAGCACAGGAATATGGGACCAAGAATTTGGCTGTAAAACAACTAATCCAAGAAGAAAAGAAAAAGTGTTGGGATGACTTTACTACCAGGATAGAGAAAGACTGCCAAGGAAGTAGGAAGTTACTATATAAAGCAGTAAAAAGTAACAGAAGTGAATATGGAAACATCCTTGTGCTGGAAACAGATGATGGTATTTGATAAGAACACAGAAAGGGATCAGCATGTTGTTAAATGGAGATTGTGACAACACCACCACCAACTGTAGAATAGACGAAACCCAGTAAAACCAACCTCCAGTAACATGGCTTGAAGTTGAAACTAGCGATGGTTAGTCTGAGATGTGGTCTCGAAATTTCTCAAGACTAGCCCAGGCACTATTTCTCATGAGAAATTTTGAGAAATCTCGAGAGCATTGTCCCCGCATTGTATGGCAAGCAGCGTGTCATAAGCTTACAGGTAGACAGAGCTGAATGTTGTTTGTGCCAAGTGTGCGAATAACCAACCACAGACCTTCTCCATTCCGTAAAGATGTGTCAACAAGAGACTAAAGCCTTCATTTCTTTCATTTCTACCAAGGTCAACCGCATTTGGATGCAGTGGTAAGTTCTTGAATGAGTAGGCTAAGTACAGAAACAGACGGCTACTGTAGGTCAACCTACATGGATACTTGAGGCGTGCATTATTCAAACTCGAGACGGGGCAAAATGCGCCTTGCTGCATATGCAACCGCCATTACGCCTGAGTGGAGCGTGTAATCTAAAATGCCTGGTTTGCTCCAATTCTATGTCATATTATGACCAGTGCTTGTGTTTACCGATATTTTGGTGACTAAGGAAATAATTCCATTCAATGTTAAGAGTATTCGCATCTTTAGGTACTTTGGTATATGATGGTGCATTGTGTAATTGTGTCTAATTGTACGCAACAATGTTAGTCATGGATGTAGGTTATTTTGAAGAGATGCCACATAGCACAGCCCACTGTCGTGTTTATTCAAAAGAAGTAAAATGCGCCAGCAGAAATAGTTCTGGGATGATCCGGCACTTAAAAGCACATAATATCACTGAAGGGGAATGATCACAGAGAACACCTCCAGCCCGGTCTGCATCACAAGAAGCTACGCTATCGAAAACAATTCTGAGGTACCAAGGTAGGTGCACATCCTATCTACAGTTATTCACAATGTTACCATTCATGCTTTCACGGCCCATACTTATAGAAATGATATCGGCTTTTGGACTTATGTAGTGTCAAGAAAAGAAAGTGAAATTGTGTGCATTTCACAGAAAACTTTGCTTTGCATCGTCAGAAGAAAATCTTGACAGTTCACGAGGAAGAATTCTCCAAGAATGAAGTTTGAATTTAGACGTTAATAATAGAAGTGGAAGTGGTGCGTTTATTCGTCACTAGATGGCTCACCATATGCGGTACAGCGCTAGCATTTGAAGCGGAAGCTGACGGAACCATCAGAATCTGAGAGGGAGTTACATAACAGGTGTACACGCATATGAAAGTATGACACTGACACAAGCCTGGAATGAAATATCTGGTGAAGAGGAACGTACGAATTTGGAAAACACCGAAACGAAATAACAGTAGTGAAGGGACAAATTATGCAGGGTTATTCAGCTAAGATATCCACCTCAAATAAATCGTGAACCATTTAAGATATTGACATTCTGTTTTCACTTTCGTTAGTGGTATTGAGGGCCTCATAGTTGAACATGCAATACTTTTCTAGGCTTTGGAGAAAATTTATCAGCACATACGTTTCCGTATGAGAATGCTGATGGGAATGTTAGTAATTTTACGCTCGTAGTTACTGGGATGTCGCACAGATCGCAGCACTGGAGAATTGGTCTTGAGAACATTGCCCATACGTATAAAGAATGAGAGTTTTCCACCTAATCAATACTTTATTGTATACAGTGTCTAAAATATTTCAATCACATTAAAACACAGTACCGGTACCGACATGTTAATTAGGTCATCGTCAGCTACTGATGAATCTGCTTATTCAATAACGATTGTACAATGTAAAACATTACTTAGACTAAACATGAATGCCACGTATTCCAATAAAATATAATGCTATATACAAGGTAAAGTTCTTGAAGTCTAAAGAGTCTCTGACATCCTTGTGTCAAGTTTAAATATCTCGTGCTGTAATGTCAACATTATAGCCAACGGTTGTACAAGGTAAATTCAAAAGTGCATTGTTGGGCCGCAAATATGTGGAAGAACGTTATGTTCAGTAGTATATGGGGTTCTGTTCTAGTTTTATAGGTACTTATGCTCATCCTCAGTCCGTTATTCTGCTGATAAACATTCTTGTTTTTACTAAGCTTCTTGTTGAGATAAGTTGCTGTATGTGAAGTATTGACATCAGTAAAAGTAAGTGTGAGTGCTCCCCTCTTCATACTTGTGTTCCACTTGGGTAAAGTCAAATGATGTATGAAAGAAGAAAAGGAAGGTTAGAAATTAGATAAAATAATAGAGAGTGCCTGTCGAATGTGTTGTGAACTATCATATGTGTGTTATGTGCGAACTTGATATGTCAGTGAGCATGGTCGGGAGCATGCTGCACTCTGTTCTGTGTACGTTGTGTGGCTGTAGTAGCATTAAGACGGAGGGGGAAGCAGCTTGTAGAAGGGGTGGGGTGTGTCTCTCGGGGGTTTGTTTGTGTGTGTGGATTTATGTTTGCTGATTCTTTTTAGATATGTATCTTTTAGAATAAGAATGGCTGTGTTATTGAATAAGCAGGTACATCCGCAGCTGACAGTGACCTAATTAACAGGTTGAAACCGGTACTGTTTTTTAATGTGACTGAAATATTTTAGACACTTTATATAATAAAGTACTGATTAGGTGGAAAACTCTCATTTTTTATACTTGTGTGCTTAAACTATCAATACGGACAATGAAGCTGATAGATTATAACATTCATTAATATACTTACCGCTACATACAGTGCCAGAACGTGCGTCCTTTATAATTATGTTACACGCCCCTCTCAGACTGCCCATCACTAGTACTAGGAGCAATGGGAGTAGGATCGCAGGAATTCAAAACTGATGACGTGGTGACTTAGAGACTTGTCAGGCAAAGCTGAATTTGTTAATCTGCATTGAGTGACATCAGCCTTTCACATAACTTAATTACATTCACTCATCTGATAGTACTGTATTTGTATATTTACAATATTTGTTAGAATATATTCTAATACCTCTAATTTACTGCACAAGACAAACAGCCGTACCGAGCAAGTGGTGGTGCGTGAGAGATTTCTCGAGACTAGCGCACGCAACGTTTCCCGCAAGAAATATCGATGGATCTCGTGAGCGTTGTCCCCGCATTGTTGAGCGAGAAATGTGTCATAGGCCTACACGTACACAGAGCTGAATGTGAATGTTGTTTGTGCTGAGTATGCGGATAACCAATCACGGGCCTTCTCCATAATACGTGTCAAGTGAGTAGGGCGTTCATTTCTTTCATTTATACCGAGGTGTATTTTGTATAACATAATTATAAAGGATGTGCGTTCTGGCATTGTATGTAGCGGTAAGTGTATTAATGAATAGGCTACGTACAGAAACTGACGGCTACTGTAGGTACCTGGATATTAGAGGCGTGCATTATTCGAACTTGAGATGGGATAAGATGAGCTTTGCTGCATATGCAACCACCATTACGCATGAGTGGAACGTGTAATCTAAAATACCTGAGATTGTCAAATTCTTTCGACAGGTAGGTGTTCATTGTCATCAGATTCAGACCCCACATTCAATATCGTATGACCACTACTTGTGTTTACCGACATTTTGGCGACGAAGGAAATAATTCCTTACAATGTTAGATTTCTTCGGTATATGACGGTACAATGTGTAATTGTCCAATTGTACGCGACAACTTTAAGATGATGTCCGAAACGCAATGTAAGTCGTGGATGTAGGTTATTTTGAAGGGATGCCACACAGCCCGCTATGTTTTTTTAATTCAAAAGAAGTAAAATACGTCAGCAGAAATACTTCCGGGATGATGCGGCATTTAAAAAACACATATCACTCAAGGGGGAATCATCACAGAGAACACCTCCGGCCAGGCCGGCATCATAAGAAGCTATCCTGTCAACAACAATCCAGGTAGGTGGACATCCTATGTACATTTATATACAAATTATGCAGGGTTATCCACCTAAGATGTCCACCTTAACTTGTGAACCGTTCAAGATACTGGCATTGTGTTTTCACTTTTGTTAATAGTATTAAGGGGCTCATAGTTGAACATGCAGTACTTTTTTTGGCTTTTGAAACAATTTATCGGCACACACGTTTCCATATGAGAACGCTAATGCACATATTATGAATCTTAAGCTCGTAGTTACTGGGACGTTGCACAGATCGCAGCACTAGAGAATCAGTCTCGAGAGCATTGCTCATCACTGCCCTTTAGAAAGAATTGGAACAAACTCAGGTATTTTAGATTACACGTTCCACTCAAGCGTGATGGTGGTTGCATATGTAGGAAGGCCAATCTTGCGTGTCTCGCATTCGAATAATGGCACGCCTCTTGTTTGAAGGTAGGTGTACATCATATCTACAGTTATTCACAAATTATACAGGGTTATTTAGCTAAGAGATCCACCTCAAATAAGTCATGAACAGTTTAAGATACTGACATTCTGTGAAAACTTTCGTTAATGGTATTAGGGGTTCATACTGTAGTTGAACAAGCAGTACTTTTCCAGGCTTTTGATAAAATGTATCGGCACTCACGTTTCCATAAGAGAACGTCATTTCTCGCAATAACTGCTGATATACTATCAAGCTTAAACTCGTAGTTATTGAAATGACGCACAGATCATAATACAGGAGAATCGGTCTCGAGAGCCTCGAGTGGGAACGTTGCTCGTCACTACCTAGTACCCTGTGGATAAAGATACGTACCAGTACCAGTTTACCTTGTTTAGGCTAAATTACCCTAAATCGCATCCAATTAAAACAAAGTATGAAACTCATAGTAGGGAAACTATTTTCGAATTAGCATACACGAGCACGTGGTTTGTTGATGTTTTCAAATTACCCCACCACCTAAGCCCTGGACTGTTATTTGGAACATAGTATTTTTCCAGAATAAGAACAACCGTAACTGTTCAACAGAAAGAACAACTACGCCCATCTCTGCGCTTCAATTAAGAATTTCCACACCCAATACACAGCATAGATCCATTTCTGGGATCGATACCATCCATCACAACAACAGACGTGGAAGCTGGTATCCGAAAAATGAAGAAAGGAAAGTCAACTGGGCCTGGCGATATCCCGGCCGAGGTATAGAATATTATTGATAATCGCAGCACCTCCATTCTAACGAACCTCTTTAATCGCACCGTGGAGTTGTGTAATAATTTCATATTTGGGCTGTTCCATATTGAATGCATAGTACAGTAATATGTCGCTGTAACGAACGCTAATACATAACGAAATGTTGAGAATTGCAAAACTTTCCTTTGCCCCATTTAATGTGTGTTAAAATATTTCATTTTAACAAATTTCAAACTTTCAGCATAAGGAATTAATACTTTGCCCTTTTGCGAATATTTTTTTTTTCAAAATATAATTGAAATAATCCCGTTTTAAACGCTGGGCATTTCCTATGTTCCTATGCAGCTAATACCAGATAGTACACTCATTACAACATGTCCGATTACAAATGTCAGGGGAAGGTAACGGGAAGAAAGAGAAGACATGATCTTGAACCAACATGCTTGTTTCCAGTGCTAGGCATCCGAATGTTGTAGTCCCTAATAAGACCAATGTACAAGGGAGAAATAAACACAAATGGTCAGCACATCCATCGAGAAACCGTAATACCCGAACACCCGCCAGGAACATAATTCATATAAAGCAAACCCCTTTGGGAGAAGCCAGAAATGTTTAAACACCCATGGAATCGTTTTCTTTATTCTTAAACGATTTCATTTTAGATAAACTGGTACAACACACCAATGAGGAAATACAAGTTCAGGCTTGTAACTACGCTACAGCTAGTGCAACATTTCTCAAACAAGCAGGGAAGAAATCCACACTCTTTTTGATATACTTGTGTTATCAGCAGCCATGAGAACCAATCATCTTCCTACAAGAGAGCCATTTGATCCAACTTTCTGTGGTCACAGAGGTAAGGCGACAATGTCAAGTGAGCGTTTTGATTTTCTGTTGAAGTATCTTAGATTCAATGATAAATCTACTAGGTTAGAGAGACGAGTGAGTGACAAGATTGCATCCATTCGAGAAGTGTGGGATGAGTTTATCAAGAACTGTTGAGACTCATACAAGCCAGGAAGTTACACAACCATTGACGAACAACTCGTTGGATTTCGTGGACATTGTCCTTACAGGATGTACATCCCTAACAAACCCACAAAGTATGGAATTAAGATTGTTATGTTGAACGAAGTTGGGACCAAGTATATGATTGATGCTAAGCCATATTTGGGGGGAAATATTAATATGTTTGGTGAACATCTCACTCATTATTTCGTAAAAGAACTGACTGTGACCATCCATGGTTCGAATAGGAATGTAACCATGGATCATTGGTTTACCTCCGTCCCACTGGCTGAGGACCTTTTGAAACCACCTTAGTCTCTGACAATTATAGGAACAATAAGAAAAGAATAAATGCGAGATACCTCCTGAGCTACTTGAAATAAAGAAGCAAAAAATCAGCACATCTACGTTTTCTTTTGATGGACCAAAAACTCTTATATCGTACAAACCAAAGCAGGGGAAAGTCATTGTTCTGCTATCCACTACTCACGAGAACATAGAAATAAGGGATAACAGTGGCAAACCTGCAGTAACTGAATTTTATAACGAAACAAATGTGCAACAGACTCTTTCGTACAATTTGTTGTAGCATGAACTGCAGTAGAAAGAGCCAGCGCTGGCCTCTGTGTGTATTCTTCACTATGATCAATATGTTCTTAGTGAATGGATATATTTAGTTCTGCCACAACATCCTCCGAAAGGGAGAAAAACCTATCTCGAGAAGGGGATTCGCGCAGCAGTTAAGTGGTGACCTGATTAGACCTCACCTCCAGCTCCGTCTTATGCAACCAACTTTGCAGCTGTCATTACATGGTATGATCTGAGAGATTCTCAATGAAAATCATATAGTACACAGGCCAGACCAAGCACAACTTGGCAAAAAGAAAATATGTGCATTTTGTCCCTGAAAGCTACAAAGAATGATACGGTTTTGTTGTACCGTTTGCTATTGAGCCATGTGCGGTGAACACCGATCAACAACGTGTGCTGAGTGTTGAAATGACACGAGTTTGTGAAAAGTAGAAAAATATGTCTGTACATAGAATGTATTACGTGCTGGGTTAGTCATTAGTTTTAAATAAAGTAATTGTAAGAGTTATGGAAGGCTTTTTTCGTAGTCACGTAGACGAATGCTTAGTGATAACGTACTTCATAGAAGAGCTTAGTAATCTAGGGTTAAGAAAAGGCTAGGAAAACAACAGATAGGGAATCTGCCACCTGGGCGACTGCCCTAAATGCAGATCAGTAGTGATTGATTGATCTAACTGTTACTCTATACGCATGAACATTTGACATTGTGTTTAATAAATATGACTTGTTTTCAACATTAGTTTTTTCCCACTATCTAAATAATTTTCATACAAATGCCATCAGGACTGCCACATATGAACAGTTAAACGATACTGAACAACTGTAATAGCAACTCATTCCAATAAGGTTCCCTGGTTGTTTCTTTCATTTCTCTTTCATATTGAAGATTTCCTACAGTTGACTCATTCCATCACTATCAGGGAAAAAAATCATTTGAGAGAGAATCTATTTTTATTCGCCTTGTTTTAATGCAATGTGCCCTGTTACATGAGAAATCCTTATGTGCCGCTGATGAAACCATTCATGGCAGTCTGCTTGTGCTACAGTAGCCATTGCCACATTGCCATGTCAGTCACCTTATCACTAGATATAGAAAGACTTGTTTTCCAAAATACACTTGTTCATTTCATTCTGAGGCCAATATGACATTCCACTAGATACACAGATTTTGGTTTGTTTCTTTATTATGTCAGAAACAACACTTGTACTATCTTGTTCTAACATACTGCACTCTACAGAAGTAAACAACAACACTTTTGCAAGGTGTGTCTATTTCTGTTTTCTTTTCCTCTTGTATTATTCGGCTTAAGACCTTGAAGGTCATCTTTTGTTAGTATAATGGACATGTTTCTGCATCTTTCACTTCTTTATTTAGTGAATGTGTTAATTTCGTTGCATAAGATATTTTTCTGATGAACTGGGCCCCTTTGCCAGAGAAAAATTGTGTAAATGGCTTGAGTATTTTGATTAGTGATAAATTCATGCAAAAATCTAGGTCTTAAATAGATTTGGCTTATGCAGTCCCTGATACTGCCAACTGTTTAGAGAGGGAGAGGGAGGGAGAGAGAGAGATATTAGTGAGTCTTTGTTTTCAACAGTCTTGTAAGGCTCGGTGATTTAAGGAGAATTCATCATTACTAATGTTAGGGTTTGTAGAATACCCCCCTCCCCCTCAACCCTTCAGCTTTAACCTGTAGAATTTCTAGCATGTACATGTCTCTAAATTTGTAACATAATTTTAAATACTGTTTGCAAAGGCTTATCTTGTTCTGCACTTTCAGGACTTTGTTTCAAGAAAGACCATTTCTGGAAATGAGTTATCTCCGTGTTTTTAATTTATGAATTCTTGGCATCTTATATTGTTGTTCATTATTTACTTTCATATATTTTCTGAACACTTTAACTTCTATCAAATCCTTCAGTGTTCTAACTTGAGATATAAATTGAAATTAAATATTATTTGACCAATGATTGATTATCTTAAGCATGTTGTTCTTGAAATTTTGCACACATATTTAAGTCTGTTTTTTTTCTTTTTTTCCCTACGATTATCCCTGATGGTGAATTTTTCTGCATTTTGTTGCTTGACCTAGTCACTACCTATTATCGCTATCCATGCCTTTGCTTTTGCATCCTGGGCCCTCTACTTCCCTGCTTGGTCTTTGCTACACTCTGCTTCAAAAGAAAAGAGTGAGAGACAATAATATATTTCGGTAGTAATGTGGTTGTCTACTGAATGGTAACTGAGCTGCAGTCATTCGTAGCTTCCCACCCTTACTATATGATAGCCTGTGGTAGATCACCCCAGTATGATTGTCCCCTGACAAACTTGGGGAGTATGACATGAACACATATTCACTCGATGTGACAGCACACCTCGCCCCACCACATCACAGTATGGTACCAGGGTATCTTGCTTCTTAATACCACATTACATGTAGATAGGAGATAGGAGCTGTATACTTCAATTCTTTTTCTCAGGAAGAGCTCCTCTATTTGCTTTCCCTTTGAATATTTTTCTTTCTGAGTCCTGGTAGCCTTGGGTAACTCCCAACTTTGTGGCAGACTAGTCAATCAATCATTACTGATCTGTATTTAGGGCAGTCACCCAGGTGGCAGATTCCCTGTTGTTTTCCTAGTCTTTTCTTAAATGATTGCAAAGAAATTGGAAATTTATTGAACATCTCCTTTGGTAAGTTATTTCAGTCCCGAACTCCAGCTCCTACAAACAAATATTTGCCCCAGTTTGTCCTCTTGAATTCCAACTTTATCTTCATATGGTGATCTTCCCTACTTTTAAAGACACCACTTAAATTTATTCATCTACTAATGTCATTCCACGCCACCCTCAAGATAAAGTGACTTTGATGTCTCACACTTTAGCTCCACTACATATATCCATAATCTACCAGAGATTTTGATTCACCATCCCAGCTGTATCTCATACTTCAATCAATCAATCAATCAATACTGATCTGCATTTAGGGCAGTCGCCCAGGTGGCAGATTCCTTATCTGTTGTTTTCCTAAATGATTTCAAAGAAATTGGAAATTTATTGAACATCTCCGTTGGTAAGTTATTCCAATCCCTAACTCCCCTTCCTATAAATGAATATTTGCCCCAGTTTGTCCTCTTGAATTCCAACTTTATCTTCATATTGTGATCTTTCCTACTTTTATAAACACCACTCAAACTTATTTGTCTACTAATGTCATTCCACGCCATCTCTCCGCTGACAGCTCGGAACATACCACTTAAACTGTATATAGGATAATATTTTTTGTTTATTTCCACCTATTCAATACATTACAAGATGTTGGCATTTACTTTAAAACATTATTCAGATGAGACATGTTTCGCCTCCTACTGTGAGGCATCCTCAGTCATTATCAAAAACCTTATTATTTTACCAGGCATCTGGTTAAAGATATTCAAAAATGTGTTTGATGATTATAAGAGAGGTAAGATTTATGTTTGTTATAAACATGTTCATGAAGTAACTAAAAATCTAATATATTGATAAAAACATATGTAGTTCTTTGTTGAATAGGACTTGTTTGATTGTACTGTAGTAAAAGAAGGTGGCTTGAAGCCGTAGTCATTAATAGATGTCTAATACATAGTGGAAGGCATAAAATATCAGTTCTATGAGAATATACATTACATTCAATTGATACTAAAAACTAGTGGATTCATAGGTAGTATATATAAAATGTTCAATGAAATAACTAAAGATCTAATAAAATGATAAACACATATGTAGTTCTTTAAGCCGTACAATCATACGACGTCCTAATCAACAAAGAACTATATAGGCCCTATGTGTTTATCATTTTATTAGATCTTTAGTTATTTCATTGAACATTTTATATGTACTACCTATGAATCCACTAGTTTTTAGTATCAATTGAATGTAATGTATATTCTCATAGAACTGATATTTTATGCCTTCCACTATGTATTAGACATCTATTAATGACTACGGCTTCAAGCCACCTTCTTTTACTATAGTACAATCAAACAAGTCCTATTCAACAAAGAACTACAGATGTTTTTATCAATATATTAGATTTTTAGTTACTTCATGAACATGTTTATAACAAACGTAAATCTTACCTCTCTTATAATCATCAAACACATTTTTGAATATCTTTAACCAGATGCCTGGTAAAATAATAAGGTTTTTGATAATGACTGAGGATGCCTCACAGTAGGAGGCGAAACATGTCTCATCTGAATAATGTTTTAAAGTAAATGCCAACATCTTGTAATGTATTGAATAGGTGGAAATAAACAAAAAATATTATCCTATATACAGTTTATGAAACTTTCAATACAGACGAAAAATGATTTTCATCACTTGTAACATACCACTTAGTCGAGCAGCTCTTCTTCTTTCTCTCAATTCTTCCCTTGTCACCTTATAACTAACTTTCTTCTGGAACCATGTATTTTTGACTAAGAGTTTGTTTCTCAAGTACAGGTCAAGTAAAAGTTCTCTTTCCATATCCAAATGGTCCCATGGTTGCCTCATATCCTGTTCTTTCTGTTCCTAACTTGGCATTACAGTCACCTATTACTACGAGGTTCTCCACATCGATGATGCCTTCTAGATGCTGTAGAAATTTATCTTTTCTTCTTCACTACAACCTTGTTGGGAAGCGTAGACCTGAACAGTTGTAAGGGATTCTTCATTTAAAGAAACCATTACTTTAATTACTTTCATTAATGTAGGTGATATCAGAAATACAGTCAATGTCCTAATGTAGGACTATCACCACCCCATTCCTTGCCCTTGCCTTATTTCCACTCCAATAAAGTTTATACCCATTTTCTAATGTCACAACCTTTCTATTTTGTTTCACTCGGGCCTAAGATCTTTACGTGCCTGTGGTCCACCATGTCAGTGACTTCATTGAGCTTATTGGTCAGGGTTAAAATATTCAATGAGCCAATTCTTAAATTGGCTTTCTTATGTAATTTTAAAGCATGTCTTCTAGTACACTTTGGTGGACCTTCATGCCGTACAGAGCCATCATTAATTCCAAAGTATCACAAATATTGGTCGCAATGTCTTTTACTATTCTTTACGAAGCTTGTTTTTATAATGAAAGCAATCCATTTTATTTTCCTCTTCTGGCGACTTGCTAAGGTTATCCACAGTTGTGGAATTTTCTGTCAGAGTGAACTGCCCTAGTCTTTAATAGTCCTGTACTTCATCTACAAGGCAGCAGGTTAACTTCCTTTTCCGTCATCTCCACTGTACCGAAATCCATCTTCTCTACTGCAGATGTGTTGTGGTCTTCACTTGTAACCCTGAGCTGGTGCCCATGCTACACAGCTGGTCAGTGTGATCCGGAACTCATGTGGACAGGGTCGCCACACCTTGAAGTAGAGCTGCCTCAAAGAGGGTTTCTACCCGCTACCTGCTACCCACTATAGTGAGTGTAATTAACCGAATACACATTGACAAGTTTTTATTACATGCTCTGACCAACTTAAATACTTACAAAAAATTGTCCTAAGGTTTTTAACTCATTGGCGCCGACTTACGGAACCGTTCCGTACGCTGCAATTTTGGACGAACGTCGACATACGGAACTGTTCTGTACCAACTTATAAACATTTGTAGTTTTAGTTACTAACAAACCGAGCTCGATAGCTGCAGTCGCTTAAGTGCGGCCACTATCCAGTATTCAGGAGATAGTGGGTTCGAAACCCACTGTCGGCAGCCCTGAAGATGGTTTTCCGTGGTTTCCCATTTTCACACCAGGCAAATGCTGAGGCTGTACCTTGATTAAGGCCACGGCCGCTTCCTTCCAACTCCTAGGCCTTTCCTATCCAATCGTCGCCATAAGACCTAAATGTGTCGGTGCAACGTAAAGCCCCTAGCAAAAAAAAAAAAAAAGTTACTGGCAAGTGATGAGTCTTATGCCGTATGTAGATTACTTCTTGAAGTTCAGTGAATCTTCTAAATGGAATCTACCCTTCTAAGTTCACAGAATACTGTATACTGTATTTTGCTAGAGGCTTTACGTCGCACCGACAACACAGATAGGTCTTTTGGCGACGATGGGATAGGAAAGGGCTAGGAGTTGGAAGGAAGCGGCTGTGGCCTTAATTAAGGTACAGCCCCAGCATTCGCCTGGTGTGAAAATGGGAAACCATGGAAAACCATCTTCAGGGCTGCTGACAGTGGAATTCGAATCCACTATCTCCGGGGTGCAAGCTCGCAGCTGCACGCCTCTAACCGCACGGCCAACTCGCCCGGTGTATTAAAAAACAAAATGCTATATGCTTGCACTTGTTAGTAAATAAATAATAACTGACAATTATGTAGATATTGTAAAGTGGTTAGAAAGTGATAATGAGAATGATTTTTCTACAGAAGACAGTGCACTAATGATGATAGTGATGTTGGTAGTATTAGGGAAAATGATTTTAGTGATGATGATGACAGCATGGACGATGTAAATGAAGACCGAGGTAGTGGGGCTGCTTTATGAGATGGATGCTCAACATGGAATTGGTCAAACATGTCCAATACACCGAAAACAATACCATTCACTGGTGTTTCTGGTCTGTGCTGTTGTTTCGAGAAGACTGGGCACAAATCCTTCTGTATTAGATATGTGTACCGAACTACTTGGGGATGAGTTCTGGGACATGATTGTGATAGAAGCCAATAACTATGCTGCTTTCTAGGTGATTAATTTGATGGGAAAAATCTGAAATATGCCAGTAAATAGCATCCTTGCACGGTTGATTAGATAAAGGCATATTTTTCGCTGACGATTCTCATGCGTCAGGTAAGAAAACCTAAACTCAAGTTGTACTGGTCTAACAGGAAGGTTATAGAAATTAAAATATTTTCAGAAACTATGAGATTTGAATGATTCTGTCAAATTTCACGATTTTTGCACCTCTCTGATGCCATGTTTACAGATCCAAATGACCGTGTAAGAAAAATCAGACCAGCTATTTCATACTTGCAAACAATGTTTCAGTATATCTACAATCTTGACAGAGATGTAGGTATTGATGAGAGTCTTATGAAATTTCAAGGTAGGCTCCCATTTGTGCAATACAATCCTTCCAAAAGAGCCAGGTTCAGAATTAAAATTTATAAACTCTGTGAAACTGCTTTTGGATACTGTTCCTAGTTGAAATTTTATACCGGACAAGACAAATAGGGTGTTTGTTATTCCAGCATCAGAAGCAATAGTGTAGGAACTAATGGAAGCAAACTTGAATTAAGGTCATATATCTTGATAACTGGTATGTTTCTCTTGAACATTTTTTTGCACCTTGTTGGAGAATGGAACCCATGCTGTGGGTACCATATGCTGTAATAGAAAGAACATGCCTCCAGAATTCTGCACAATAAAATTGACGAAAGGTGAGGCTATTAGTATGACAGCTAATAATATTCTTGCCATAAAATGAACAGGCAGAAAGGATGTGCATTTGCTTTCAACTGCTGACAAGTACTTGAACTCTGAAGCTGTGAAAATTCGAAGGAAATGAGGTGGAGGAGAGAAGTAGAGAAAAAAAGAAAAAAAACCCAAGGATAGTGGAAGATACAACAGGAAAATGAATGCTGTAGATCGTCAAGACTAAGTCCTTGCATGTTTCCTCATAACACAACGGACTATCAAGGGTTATAAAAACATAATGCTGTATCTATTGGATATGGCTATCTTCAATTCATACATTATATTCATGAAGGTTTCTGGCAGGCAACTGCATTATACAGACTTCCGCACAGCATTTGCTGAGTGATTGTTGCAGTGTTGCTCTCCCACCTAGAACAACAAAAGGAAGACTGCTCAGTCAAGACAGCCCCCTGTGACTTCGGGCAAAAGTACGGGGATATTTTCCAGTACCTATTCCTCCAACAGAAAGGAAGAAACAGCCTTCTAGGCCCTGCAAAGTGTGCAAGACTCATAAAATAAGGTCCAAAGTGAGATGGCTGTGTGAAAACTGTGATGTTCCACTTTATCTGGAGAGCTGCTTCAAAAAATATCACATTATGATTCACTATTGAAGACTGAAAAAAAAAAACAGTTAATGAACAGTTAGACATTGATCTGTGATGTATAAAGCTTTGTAAAAATGCCACTTTTTTTTTACTGATTCTCAATAAACAAAATTAAAGGGTCCTTGCAGGTTAGACTATTAGTCAGGTTCCAGTGGGTTAATGTAGTCTTTGAGTGTCATAGGTGTTTCATTGATCTTGAAAACTGGTATACTAATGCTTTCTAATTTGGCATGTGCTTTATTAGATCCTATTATGATGGCTTGCTATTCTAGCAAAGGCCAGGCTGAGTGGCTCAGATGGTTGAGGCCATGGCCTTCTGACCCCAACTTGGCAGGTTCGATCCTGGCTCAGTCTGGTGGTATTTGAAGGTGCTCAAATATGTCAGCCTCATGTCGATAGATTTACTGGCACATAAAAGAACTCCTGCAGGACTAAA
Organism: Anabrus simplex; assembly: GCF_040414725.1. Classification (NCBI taxonomy): domain Eukaryota; kingdom Metazoa; phylum Arthropoda; class Insecta; order Orthoptera; family Tettigoniidae; genus Anabrus; species Anabrus simplex. The sequence goes on from NC_090268.1 coordinate 262,290,611, forward strand.
TTCTGACACTTTGGCGTCTCCAAAAACCGTAAAAGTAGTTAGTGGGGCGTAAAGCAAATGACATTATTATTAATTTTAGTATGTTTATCTTCAGGCAGTGGCTACTAGTCCATTCATTAACGTTTGATAGGTCTTCGTTCAAATTCATGGTTGCTTCTTGTATGTCATTCGGCTTGGTATCAAACTACAATTTGACGTCGTCTGTGTATAAGTAACATTTACAGTTCGTCAGTTGTTGTGATAAATCACATCTTGTGTTTTGCCATCTAGGCAATTTGCAAAAAAAAAATTAATTATTGGATTCACCCAACCTTATGCGGTGAAACCAATCAACAATTAAAGTAAAACAATAGCTGAAATTATTAGTGTAATATAAATGAATTCATGAATCTACCACCATCAAAGTCAAGTAGTAATAATTTCAAATTTGTGTTGCAGTCTAACTGCTGTGAATGGAAGTTTTTTAAATTCCCAATTTTTTATCAGAATCACCCCAGTTTAAGGTACCGTACTTTAAAAAAAAAAATTCTGATGTATTAACTCCTAAGGATTAACTGCCACTATAAATTACCATCGGAGGGGATCATGTCTTTCTATGGAAGCAAATTGTGGTTGTATGTGATAACTATTCCAATAGGATCCTTCATTTTTAACATATTGAAGACTGAGCAGGTGAAGTTAGATCTTACACTGTGGACTGAGCATTTTAGTGAGTTTTCACATTTTTATACAAAAATAACTTGTAACCTTACTTGCAGTCAGAAACATATTTTGGATTCAGTAACATTTTAGCTACGCATACATACCTTGCTTTTCAAAATTGGTGCAGAACCACTAATTTTTATAAATAAATTAAAAACCCTTTTTTTCTAATTTCAATTTTTTAAATTTTCACAATGCATATTAAAAACATGAAAAGTTACATAGTCACGCACACCATGATACATTTGTGAAACATAACATTCATACTAATCATTGAGAAATTAGAAAATTACATTAATTGTGGAAACTGGCTCTAATATGAAATAATTCAAAACACTTAGGGAAACACAAGCCAACATTACATTGCTCAGAATAGTAACCAGTGTCTTTCTGCACTAACTTTCCTAACATAGCTTTGCTACTTTCAGCACAGAGTTTACATAGTCTTTTTGGCTCTGAGATTTCTCAGTTGCGGGAATTTTCTTTGGAAAATGCTGCGCCGACAATTGATTCACAGGAGAAGTCACATTCAAATCTGTGTTCAACTGTTCACCACTTTTGTCAACTAACATTTGCGCTAATTGCGTGATGTAGTCAGAAAGATGAACCAACTTGACTCTTGTTTCCTTATACAAGATAAAAAAGTTGACTACCACCATCATGAATACAAGGAAAAACACTTTTTTCCACCACTTTAGTTGACATCGATGAAATGGGTAGTAGCTCAACATTTGATCGCTATGGTTTGCACTACTTTTATTCTGATTGTAGTCAATGATAACATTAGGCTTCATTTTTTTAACAACACCATTTTTAGTCTTCACAGGGACATTGGTGGCTGTCATTCTGTGCTTTGTTGAAAGTATGTCGACATCTCTGGTGTTTTTCCATTTTAGAAAAAATATATGTTCATTCTGTCGAAAGGAGAGTTAATTCTTTTTTAGTTTTTGGTACACTAAATCAGCTGGGAGTCCTCTACAATTTTTTATTACGATTCCAACGGCAGCAGTCTTCAGATTCCACAACTTGTCTTGTAAAGCAGGGCTTGTATAAAAGTGATCCATGAAAATTATATGGCCTTTATGAAAATAATCTGCACAGAGTCGTTGCATCAACTGTGATATATTATTATCCACATTACCATGTGAGCCTGTGTAAATTTCACAGTTCAACATGTATCCTGTCTTAGCATTACACAGTAGAGAGAATTTTATGCCATATTTATGTGGTTTGTTTTTCATGCAAACTTTGAAACTTATTCCCCCTCTAAATGGACATATTCCCTCATCAAATGTAAGATTCTCTTACAGAAAGAAAGCTAAAATACTTTAGTTCACATATCTGTCAAAAAATGGCCTAATCTTGTGCAGAGGTTCATGGTCAGTTTCATCCAATGTACAAAGGTACTGTTGTCAACAATATGCAGCATACTGAGGATTGATAAGAAACGATCTTGCGACATCAATTTACAAGCAAAACTTGTCTGCAGTTTGGGATTATTCATCCAATAATCGTTCAGTTTTGGCTTCTTCACAAGACACGTGTGTAAAACTGTGGCAAAGAATTTGTAGAGTTCATGTAATTTTACACAAGCCCATTTATTCCACATAGAATTCACTTTCAATTTGCCTTCTGCACATAACTTGTCAATTGACTGCCTGGCATAACGATTGTTTTGAACAAATCATCACTGAAGAAATACTGTATGTGAAGGGGTCCAGTGCTGTTGAAGAATCATCAATTGGAATTTGTACACCGCATATTTCATCAAAAATAGAAAGTTGAGGCTGTCTGCCGTCATAAGATAACCACTATCTATTTCCTGGGGACTGGCTTGTAGCTACATATGGCTACGCATGGGAGTTAGCACTTATTTCAACATTCCCATTTTCAAGGCCAACTAAAGTCTTCTAATTTAAAATGGAAAAATATGAGTACCTATGTAAGCATCCATATACTAGAGAAAATTAAAATAAACAATCGGGTACAAGTGCGGTTATAGCTAAAACTGGTAGGGAAAAGTAAGAAATGATAAATTTACCAACCATTATCTTCAATTTCTTCATCGGAATCATCGCTGTCGTTGAGGTCTCAACCAGGAATATTCTCCCGTTCATGACGATTCAGACGTCTTGAGTCCACGATTACACCAAGCAACCACGCATTTACAATTCACTCACTTGTCAGGCACACGAGACCATGTGGCTATGAAGTGCCCTCGGTAGTACCGACTTAGTATCATAATAGAAATGGGTTCCGATGATGTGCTGCTACCTGGTATTTTTTTAATGAACTAAAAGCACTGCGGAATGTTTTCTAGCACTCTGCTAACATTTTTAGTTCATTGAAGCGGATGTATAAGCACTAGTACTCAACGCCTGATGGCGTACGTCGTTTATCCTTCACGGAACATTACAATCGACATACAACGAACGTTTTCAAAATGTTAATGACTGAACCAGAATTCTGTGCCCTGAAGTTTTTATTTTAGATATACTCTACATATATGTATGCATTATATGTATTTTGATGGTAGTCAATAACACAGTCTTAAAAATGCAGACATAAAAGTAATCTATCCACCTTCTAAAACAGTTCTAAAATGAGTTGTTAATACTCGGACAGTGAAGATGGATACTGAAGAGCTTACATGTGACAAGATGAACAAAGTATAGATTTGAATCAAGGATTTACTTTAATTTAAGGGACGCTGACAGTGGAGATGTTGCCACAGGCTGTCGAGTTCCCATTCCCATGCCTCCTTCGTCCTCGCCGTAGCCATCCCCACCAGTTCCGTTTACTGCAATTAGGCTTGCGAGAAGTACATTCTTCCTTGTTGAGTTCAAGATACGACATCACTTCTTTCTGCATATGGAAAAATTCAATTGAGTCATAAGGTCGTACTTGTAGCATCAACCTCTGAATTTCAAAAAGCGTCTTTCTTCTTTTCAGTTCTTCATTAATACTGGTATCTTCTGCCTTGGTGGATGGTGGGTGAGCAGGTTGATCTGCCTGGAACAAAACTTCATTTTTTTAGATTCCTTATCACAATGTTTGTTCTCCACTACTTGACAATGTAATGGAGAAAATACAGTGTACTATTATGGTTTAAAATTATAATGAGCTGTCATTTTTATTGTCATTTCAATATTCCTCATTGAAGTTGGTAGTAATTAATATTTTAAACGATGCACAAATAGGGAACAATGCCCTCTATTTTTCACTAAGTGTTATCTCATGTGCTGGGTGTACATAAAAGAACATTGGACTTTTATGAGGTTATTATGGCTATGCAACCAACTTGAGCCATCTTTTCTCCTTGATCAGATGAAAGAGCAAGTCTGAGAGTTTTTAACTGGATGCAGCAAATTGTTATTTACTCAAACTTTCGTTTGACAGAGCCATATGTAGAGTTTGGATTACAAATGGGTGCCTCCCGGTCACAAAGCTTTCTGTGTACCTACTGCAGTTTGTGAAGCGTCAGTTCAGCAGTTACTGTTCAGCGAAAGTTTCAGCAACAATATTGATGTGATGCTCAATCTGACAACATCCAAATGATGATATGCTTGTGCAAAGGGAAGAGCGTAGGGGCAAACGCAAGTGTCAGACAAAACAGCTACACATATTTGGGGGACCTCATTACACAATCATAATGAATCTGTATGACTGGCTAGTAGTGAACTATCACTGCCAATGATGATAGTGTGGAAAGTGTTACAAAAGCAAATAGAAGTGCGAACAGACAGTCTTCAGCTGTTACAGGCCCTAAAACCTGTAGACCATGAGGCAGTTACCAAGTTCTGCATGTAAATGCAGCAGCTAATAGAAAGTGATGCAGGTTTTGTTAACTGTGTAATATTCAGTGTTGAATCAACATTTCACTTCTGCGATAAAGTGAACATGCACAATGCTCATATCTAGGCTGGAGAATCCAAATGCTTCAGTGGAATACGAAAATGATTTCCCTACTGTATGTTAATGTTTTCTGTGCATTATCTGAATGACAGGTTCCTGGGCTGTTCTTTTTCCACAAAACATTAGTTACAGGAACTATATAGGCTACAGTACCTGGTTTTACTTTAGAATTGGCCCTTCCCTCAAACATAGAATGGACTTCCAACATTCATTTGGCAGCAAGAAAGTACACCCACTCTTTTTTTCTCACTGTATCAGGAATGTTTGAATGAATTAATTCACAATAATTGGGTTGTCATTGTCCTAACAATAAGACTTTCCTTCTATGTTCTGCATGGAGTCCTGACCTCTGTCCATGAGATTTATTTTTCTTGGGGGTATGTTAAGATTAACATGTATAGTGAACTGCTACTTATCAGCTTACCTGAACTGAGATGTAGAGTCACTGCTACTGTTGAGTTCATTACACTGGATATGCTGACCAGAATATGGGAAGAGCTCGACAATTGTTTGGAAGCATGCCGTGTGACTGAAGGTTCTCACATTGAATACTTGTAGTGTGTGGTATGAAAACTCCAACAGTTATTCTTTCATCCCATATTTGGTTTAATATTGTATACCAAACGTAAGATAAATTATACATAGGGATACACCTTTAAATCTCTGATATTCTTTTGTGTACACTCTGCATGTAATGACTACTGCTTTCTGTTAGTGTAAGGCCTGCTAAAGGACACCTGACTTCATGCAGGCAGTCCTGCAACCAATGCAGTCAATGTGGCAGATGCAGATGCCATTAATATCAGGTTTTATAACTGGATCACTTATTATTATATGAGATAACTCCTCAGATGTCTGACTCGTTGGCTGAACGGTCAGCGTACTGGCCTTCGGTTCAGAGGGTTCCGGGTTCGATTCCCGGCCGGGTTGGGAATTTTAACCGTAATAGGTTAATTCCTACGACACAGGGGCTGGGTGTATGTGTTGTCTTCATCATCATTTCATCCTCATTACGACGTGCAGGTCGCCTACGGGTGTCAAATAGAAAGACCTGCACCTGGCGAGCCAAACCCTTCCTGGGATATCCCGGCACTAAAAGCCATATGACATTTCATACTCCTCAGATTACTAAAGCAACTACATTTCATTGCTCATAACCATGGGAATGATTTAATTAGCTGTCAGTTTCATTAAGTTAAAAAATATGAAAAGTCATGCTCTGTGGTTCAGATTTCACATTAACCTGGAGGCCTTTTGGCTATGATCATAACATTAACAGTTATATAAAACTTTAAGATTACTTTGCATGATAGACATGAAAATCTCCAGCTGTATCACTGCAAGCTTCTCATTAAAATAGCTGAGATTTGAATCTCAGTCAACATATCTGGTGAAATATTCTATTGAAAGTCATGTCTTGATGGTTCAGATTCTAAATTGAGGTATCAGTCCTGAGGATTATGACCTCAAACTTCAAAGTCACATGAAACTCCAAGCTTGTACTTACTCAGTATATTGATAATCATAGTATAACAAACAATATATCAATAAAATGTTAAACAGTAGAGTAAAGAAGTTTGTCTCATTATACAGTTCTTTAGCAAGCTGGACTTATGCTTGCAGAACTTTCTGAAATCAGTATCGTGTTCATCTGACCTGTGTAATTGTGTGTCATAAACCTCACAAGTCTGCTAACCAAAAGTATAAAATTTAAGGCTTGGATAAATGTTTTAAATATTTTTATATATCTAAATATGTTTTATGTGCATATTTTTTCTGCTTTTATAATTAAATACATATTCTAGCATATTTATTCATAAGTATATATTTCCTACACTCCACGGTATGTTCTGCTTCTAATGCCGGCATGAAAGCGTTTAGACTTTTGGATGAAGAAAAGTGTTCGCTTGATAGGCTGACTTAAAGTTAGGTTAAATTCTCTTAGCACCTTTTTGTTACCATCTATGTGATTTTCATTTTAAAAAAAGAGCCTACCCAGAACCATTGGTTGTATATTTCCTACATTTTTATCATTGCCTGATTCAACATATACGATGTAGGCATCAGCGCCCATATGACAGTTTGGGGGGGGGGGAGGGGTGCAGACCTGGGGGTACATAGTATTTTTAATAATTTTGAAGATAAATGGCGACTTGTATTCTGTGGTAGAATAATCCACAGTGTTCCCTGCCTGTTGGTGGAGAACGGTACTACCGCTTCTATGTAATACTGACTTTTAAATAATTTTCTTGAAAGGAAAAAACCTGACTGGACTAGATTTTTACCTTTCCCTGACAGCTAGGGGGGAGGGGGGAGGTAGCCCCACCTTGCCCCCGGGTATGGGCGCCCATGGATGTAGGGACCCCGATATTTTTATAATAGAATAGCTGATTATCAACATTGTTCTGATTCATATTTAAATTGGAAGATTGAGTTTTGTCACTGAAATCGCGATTACTACTTTGACCATTAATAGACGATTGCACAGTTTCTTCGTGATCTATATTTTCAGAAGAATCTATGTCGGGCGACCGATTAGTTCCTCCATCTCCACTATCGAATGCATTCATACTACAAGAGTATGACGTACATCTCTGTACACTGAGCACTACACACACGGCACAACCGATGCGAAGAATTGAACACTATGAATGGTTGAGTCGAATTGAATTTTATTCATACAATTCAACTCCATCTTCAAAACTACAACCAAGGAAACTACATAACACAAATGGAACAAAACACTGTATTTCCTCTGCCGGAAATCGATTACTCGAACAAGACGAGTCTCCTTTTCTCTTCCAGGTAACAGCTCCACCACTCTTCCTAAGAGCCAGTTGATTCGTTTCTTGTCGTCGCTCTCCACCAACACAATGTCTGCAACTTGGAGGGACCTCTTTTGCGTTTGGCTCCATGATCAGAGAAATCCCAAGTATTCTTGTTTGAAGTGATTTGTAAGGCTCTCTCGAACAGCTTGTCCCAGAGGCTCTGAACTTGCGAGAGTGGGACCACGGGGTCCTTAGCTGAGTCCTGGCATTGCTTCCACTTACTTGTGCCAGGCTCCTCACTTTCATCTATCCTATCCGACCTCCATTGGTCAACTGTTGTTCTTTTCTGACCCCGAAGGCCCTTGTCTTCCTTTGGGCGATACCTTCATTTTTTGAAGTGCCTGATCCCTTCCTTTTTTTCTCTCTGATTAGTGTTTTATATATAGAGGATGGTTGCCTAGGTGTACTTCCTCTTAAAGCAATATTCACCACAGCCACTCTAAGACAACTTGTAGATAACACCATCTGTCGTTCAAACTGCAGGGTTGAACTTGGTCTAAGTTGGTTACATCATTACCCTCTAGGATCTGTAGGAACATGGAGTTCATCTTCTTCAGAAACAGAACTTACAGGTCGGTTGTTCATCAGATTCTCATAATTGCACAAAAGAGTACACATTTCTTCGTAATTTAGGCAAGCTTTGCCCATATTACGACGTAGCAAATCCTTTAACATCCGAATAAGTCTTTCCCAGAAAATTTCCCCACCGGGCTGCCGTGGGAGGGCTCAGATTCCATGTAATTTTCAGAAGACTGCATGTCTTCTCTACTTCAGCCCAATCCATTTGTTCCAGGGCTCTACGAAGTCCTGTGAAATTCATCCCGTTATCAGAATATGGTATTCGCTCTTCCTCTTCTTGCTACAAATCTGCGCAGAGCTTGGGCATTAGCTACTGTACTAACTGAAGTGATCCACTGTAGATGTACAGCCTGATAAACCGCACAAGTGAAAATCACAATCCACCCCTTTTCTGCGCCTTGTAGAAATACAGGGAAGTCAGTACCAGTGATATGGAAAGTACTCGATGCCTTGATTCGATCCTGTGGTAACGAAGGGGAAGGTACTTCCAAAGCTTTATCAGAGTTACAACAACAGATCACACATATCCGAACAACTCCTGCCACCATTCTTCTTCCTCTAAGAATTCAAACCTTTTGGTGCAACAAAACAAGTAGCGTGTGTGTTCTAGCATGACTATGAAAGTAATGGAATTGTTCAATTATCCTTTCAACCATTACTTGTCTTGATGGAAGTACAATTAGATAGGTATATTCTGGAGTGTCATCAGTATCAACAACTCTTGATTTCATGTGAAGAATTCCTTCATTATCTGTGGACACCTATAGATTCTTCAATTGCTCCTTTCTTTCTCCTTCATAAAGAGTTTCACTCTGTATAAAGAAGAACAGCTTCTACTCAGCATAGATAAATTCTTTGCTACCAATTTCTATAGATACACAACCCCTATGATTACTTTCTCTGAATTTATTAATCCAAACAATAGTCCTAATGATTTCAATTTACCCAGAGAATCATGAGCTTAGTTGCTGAAAGATCATTTTCTCAACAGTGTTCTTGGCAGCTACAACTGTTTTCCTTCTTTCCCTGTTGACTTCTTCCAATACTGCTTCAGGATTATTAGAGATCCATTCTTCTTTGTTACTTTTAAGCTAAGAGGGCCCTCCCACCATCGGGATCTCCAAAGCTGTGCTGGTGAACGTCCTCCAGACAGCAGGTCTGCTTAGTTATACTGTCCAGAATGTGCCTTAATAATCTCTGATTGGAAGAATGTGAACAGTTACTATTCAGTCGTTACGCGTAGCGGTTCATAGGCTGAACTAATGATTGAACTTCTCGTATCTTCCCACAAGTGAAGCATATCTGCTACAAATTTCCATGTGGTCACCATCGGCAAGATTAAGCAGTTCTTCGAGTTTTCTACCAGCTTATGAGCAGGGAACCAGGTTCCATACACTGAATCAAATAAATTTGTTTTCATCTTTAAGGTATTCATGTAGTTTAGTAAGTTGCACCCAAAATCCAATCCAACCTTTCACGTTCCCATCAAATCTTTTGAGCTCTAGTTTTGGTAGTCTTAATAATCTCCGATTGGAAGAATGTGAACAGTTACTATTGATTTCAGAAACAGCTTGATCTACAATTTGTAAGGCTTGCACATTTTCTCTAACCTTAAAAAAATGTCAGTTCTTACTGCAATTGTCGATCTCTGTTTCAAGCACGATATCTTCTAGGTTTTCTCTTTACAGCAGTTCATTGTAAACTTCAACATCAATACGTTTTAACTTCTCGTATCTTTGCACAAGTGAAGCACACCTGCTACAAATTTCCACGTGGTCACAATCAGCAAGATTCAGCAGTTCTTGAGGAAACACAACGCGTAATACTCGTCGTTCGGTCATTGTTGAAATTTGACTTGATGTTGAAATTGCCAGTAATCCTGTCACAGTCGCCAAATGTTCTATACGATAACAAATCATTTACTTCAGCAGAATCACAATTTTATTCATACAACTCAACATCTTCAAAACTACAACCAAGGAAACTATAAAATAATATACATAACCGTTGCCTACATGATATACAAGGCCAAAAGGCTTAGAAATGCTCGCCAGCTGATGGGGTCGCCAGTGAATTTCAGAATGCGCCGCTAGATGTTATTTTTATGGGCTGACCTACACAATGTTCTGAAATGGGAATAAACTCATAAAAATGTTATAAGGAAGGGAAATTCTACAAAAAATGAATCTGTTTAAATCACATAATAATTATTCCATATCCGTCAGTCTATAACATTTTGAAGAATCGTTTAAATTTTCAAGATGTTCCAGTCTCTCCATAAGTGTAGCCAAGGTAATTTTTTAATGTAGTCCTTTGTGGAAGTTTTAAGCAACTATCTAATTAAAATGTAACCATTAGGTACTTTTGTATGCCACAAATAAGTTTTCTCAAAGTAGTCTCACCAAACTTGATGTTTTTCTTTCCGTACGGGTGTAGCTGACCTACTTTCTTCTGTAATTTTGTTGTTTTCACCTTCTTTTCAGATTTTGATTCTTTCAGTTCTGTCAAAGCTTTTTTTTACAAGTTGCTTTACGTCGCACTGACACAGATAGGTCTTATGGGGACGATGGGATAGGAAAGGGCTAGGAGTGGGAAGGAAGCGGCCGTGGCCTTAATTAAGGTACAGTCCCAGCATTTTCCTGGTGTGAAAATGGGGAAACCGCAGAAAACCATCTTCAGGGCTCCCAAATGCATGTTCATGGCCAACCGCACAGCCAAATCGCTCGGTAAATTACTTTCTTATATCTGTCAATTGACTTCCTCATCAAGATATATTTCCTTATGTTTCTATTGTATTTAGCTCTTCGGGATGCTTTGGAGTTGGGATAGATACTAGAATTGCTACTTTTGTCATAGTGGTGGTGGTGGTGATTACTGTTTTAAGAGGAAGTACAACCAGGCAACCATCCTCTCTATAACACTAATCAGACAGAAAAAATGGAAGGGATCCGACACTTCGAAAAATGAAGGTACGGTATCAGCCAAAGAAAGGGAGTTGAAGGGCGTGAAAATGAAAGAATCCCTAGCCCTCGGAAAGTTAACAGCGTCAGGGTCGGAAAAGAACAAGAGTTGGCCAAGGAATGTCGGATAGGATAGATGAAAGTGAGGAGCCTGGCACAAGTAAGTGGAAGCAATGCCAGGACTCAGCTAAGGACCCCCAAGTCGCCAACCCACGCTCCAAAGTTCAGTGCCCCTGGAGCCCCTTTTAGTCGCCTCTTACGACAGGTTGTTATTCTTGGCTTTCTGGACTGGGGCCGCTATCTCACCGTCAGATAGCTTCTCATTTCTAATCACATAGGCTGAGTGAACCTTGAACCAGCCCTCAGATCCAGGTAAAAATCGCTGACCTAGCCGGGAATCGACCCGGGGCCTCCGGGCAATAGGCAGGCACGCTACACCTACACCACTGGGCCGGCCCTTCACATATGAAACACCCCCAACGTTTCTTTACAGGGTGGTTGATGGTCTGTTGAAAATGTGCTGAATTTGTTGGCTCATTTTTCTCTCGACGCACATATTAAACACTCTGCACGTACACTTCAAAGAGACTTTCATTAGAGAAAATACCTTTCTTTCAGTGTTCTATTGTCCAGTCCTGGTGATTACGTACTCACAAGAGATGTTTTCTGCACATTTCTCCTGTTAGAATGTACTTCTTTGGAGGTTTATAAACTTTACTTCCATGGAACCAAGTCCACAGCAGTGAGCCTGGGATGAAATTTGCTTCTTCTGAGGAGAAGGGGTCATCAGTTGGTGTATTTCTCTTTTTATTGCCATAGTTTCCCTATATCTAGGTGAAATAGAGCCAGTCTGTTAGTGACGCTAATTAATTTGATTTACACTGACATCGAGACACAAAATTTAGTAGCTATTCTCTGTCATAGAATTATTCTGTTATAATTTTACAATTGCACCATACTTCCCGGAAGTTACATTTTACATTCCTGAGAGATGGTGGTTTTGTACTCCAATGTCGTCAACGCAATCCTTCGTAGTTTCCCATTTTTAAACTAGACAAATACTAGGGGCTGTACTGTAATTAAGGGCACAACCTCTAGCTTCCCGGTCCTAGCCCTTCCACCTTCTAGCGTAGCCGAAAATGCGACGTTAAACGTACCAGTAATGAAAATCAGGTGTAGATTTGTTCGCAATATCACCAGGAAGATTTCCTTTTACGTTCAGAAGATTTTCAAAATATTTCTTCCACCTGTCCAGTGATTCCTTGGGATTTATTATGAGTTCACCTGATTTATGTGATAAGGAATCTTCAAGGAAGAGGCATTAACATAATAATATCCAATAATTGGTATTCATCTAGGGAAGGCAGTTCACATTCAGTTCAATCAATCAATCAATCAATCAATCAATCAATCAATCAGTCAATAATGATCTGCATTTAGGGCAGTCGCCCAGGTGACAGATTCCCTATCCGTCGTTTTCTTAGTCTTTTCTTAAATGATCGCAAAAAAATTGGAAATTTATTGAACATCTCCCTTGGTAAGTTATTTCAATCACTAACTCCCCTTGCAATAAACGTTAAGAAGAAGAAAAGTTAAGAAGACATTTCTAATTCAAGATATATTTTTCATCGAGTGATGTAAACAATTTCAAAAATTGCTAACAGGAGAAAGCAAAGAATGCGCTCTTCATAGTGTACTAAATATACTTAATAATTTGAAATCATAGATTATCAAGCGGATGCACAATAAATCTTTACTCTTTGCGTAGGTACTAACAATATTATCCTCATACTACATGAATTTGGATGTTGGTCTGTTTGTCTTCAGTCTTTCTTTCACTTAACAGCTACTTGACCGATCGAGGCCAAATTTCTAAGTTTATATCGTAGCTGGTACCTTCGATTGCCATACTATCACGCTGTCTCTTAAGGGGATCATACAGCAAAATAAAATGTGAAGCACATCGCGTGAAAATATGCGACTAGGACCCTAAAAAGTCAATACGCTGCCTAAAGATTAGGCCTATTAAAAATAAAGCCTATCTAGTGTACTTATAATTTGATTCTCTAGAACAAGTTTATATCCATTTTCTACTTAACTTTAATAGTTTTTCAGGAAAAAACGTTTGTCTGCTGTGTTTCTGAGCATACTTTATCCGAGGAAACCAAAATAACGGATAGGCTGTTAGACCTAAAAATAAGAGGTGCGCACGTGCAGGATTTGGTAAAATATTACATATTCAACAGGGCATGTGCGTTCTCTTCGTAACTGTTACGGTTTGACAGAAAAATGTATATTTTTTACGTATTAAACATGTGGCCGTGGGCATTCACACGTCTAGCGCGGAGTCAGAAAAACTTTAGGTAACTGCATGGAACAATGCTGTCAGAACCTCCAAGATCTTCTGAAAATGGACTCTGCAGTAAGGAACAGAAATAATAACGGTGAATAGTACATGCTACAATTTTTATTTTTGATCAATAGTATCGTTTAGGGAAGTGATCGAGCAAGCACGCGTGTTTATGCTACCATTTTTTATTTTTGATCAATAGTATCGTTTTGGGAAGTGATCGAGCAAGCACGCGTGTTTATGCTACAATTTTCATTTTTGATCAATAGTATCGTTTTGGGAAGTGATCAAGGAAGCACGCGTGTTTCTACAACAGATTCAGTTCCTTGCGTGCGAATAAGAATTCGAGACAGAAGGATCATACCTTCTACTTGTGTGGTGATGAAGGCAAAGGAAGAGGAAAAGTAACCACAGGTTATGTCTCAAAATTCACGAATCTCAAAACTTACGAGCTAAAATTCGTAGAAAATAGTATCGAATAAGTACATGGGATGACCGCAGGAGGGATCAGCTCCGCGGTGACTCATCCTGCCTTTCCACCCCTGTTTGTCCACCCACTTTCGGAATGGGATTTCCCACATATTAGTAACAGGAATGATTACCCTACCACAGACCAAATTCTCCAAGTATAGCACTGCTCTTTAAGGCCTGTTTTCACATGTAGGACTGTGCTTCGGCTGTGCTTCGACCGTGCTACGGCGGTGTCGCCTACTCTGTCTTTTCACATGTAGGACTGTGCTGCGACTGTGCTGTGGTCATGTGGTCCTTGTTCATTGCATCTGTACTCACAGGTTGGAGACATGGATCTGAACGAAGAAGACGTACCGCAGTTACTGCCTGCGCAGCGTACATTGTTTTACAACAAAAGAAGAAAAATAAGAATTATAAAGGCATTCATGTTGTTGAACTAAAATTATCACTTGTTCGTCCATCTTTAAGGAAGACAACTGCGCCACACCTACTACTGCAAACTATCACAAAATGTATCTCAACCAACGAACACAGTACTCAGACAGCGCATTGCGCACTCTATGTTATTCTGTGCTCGTTGGTCACTGGATCACGTACGACCGAGTGCTTCCGATTACCACCGAAATAAGACGGAAGTCCGGCTTGGCGACACTAGGGCGACCGTTTCTAATTTTCATATGTGGTACTGTGGTGAGACCAGGCGACGACTGTGTGGGCCGTAATCGCTCTGCTTGGCGATCCATGACAGCACGGTACCAACACGGTAGGGACACAGTCCTACATGTGAAAATACTCAACTGCTGTTCAATGTAAATGGAATGGTTTATACTGTTTGGCGATTGCGGAAGACACAGCACGGTCGAAGCACAGTCTTAAGGCCTGTTTTCACATGTAAGACTGTGCTGCGACTGTGCTTCGACCGTGCTGTGTCTTCCGCAATCGCCAAGCAGTATAAACCATTCCATTTACATTGAACAGCAGTTGAGTATTTTCACATGTAGGACTGTGTCCCTACCGTGTTGGTACCGTGCTGTCATGGATCGCCAAGCAGAGCGATTACGGCCCACACAGTCGTCGCCTGGTCTCACCACAGTACCACATATGAAAATTAGAAACGGTCGCCCTAGTGTCGCCAAGCCGGACTTCCGTCTTATTTCGGTGGTAATCGGAAGCACTCGGTCGTACGTGATCCAGTGACCAACGAGCACAGAATAACATAGAGTGCGCAATGCGCTGTCTGAGTACTGTGCTCGTTGGTTGAGATACATTTTGTGATAGTTTGCAGTAGTAGGTGTGGCGCAGTTGTCTTCCTTAAAGATGGACGAACAAGTGATAATTTTAGTTCAACAACATGAATGCCTTTATAATTCTTATTTTTCTTCTTTTGTTGTAAAACAATGTACGCTGCGCAGGCAATAACTGCGGTACGTCTTCTTCGTTCGAATCCATGTCTCCAACCTGTGAGCACAGATGCAATGAACAAGGACCACATGACCACAGCACAGTCGCAGCACAGTCCTACATGTGAAAAGACAGAGTAGGCGACACCGCCGTAGCACGGTCGAAGCACAGCCGAAGCACAGTCCTACATGTGAAAACAGGCCTTTACATGTGAAAACAGGCCTTATTACTCAGTTATTCTGCTTGGTGTTATCAAGCAGTGCACAACATGGAATCCGTTACTTCGCAGAAGGGTAAACTAAGTTTAGTGTACTACGGTTATAGGTTCTATAACCGGCCAAAAAAACAAGTCGGGCGAAACGGAATGTTTTTTCATAAAAGACTGTCATCCGCGTGTGCCGGTAAAGTTACAATTGCCGGGTTGAGTGGCTCAGACGGTTGAGGCGCTGGCCTTCTGACCCCAACCTGGCAGGTTCAATCCTGGCTCAGTCCGGTGGTATTTGAAGGTGCTCAAATATGTCAGCGTCGTGTCCGTAGATTTACTGGCATGTAAAAGAACTCCGGCGGAACAAAATTCTGGCACCTCGGCGTCTCTGAAAACCGTAAAAGTAGTTAGTCGGACGTAAAGCAAATAACATTATTTTTTATTTAAAGCTGCAATTGCATCAAGTGACAATAGCGTTTTAAGTGAAACAACCCATCGGTGTGTACCTGATGAAACGCCTCGATATGTAAAAATCAGTCAGCCAATCCAAGGAACGAGTTCGCGAAGAATATGGAACATCAGTTAGGTACACTGCTAATGTATAAACTTTTATTTTTATTAGGGTCCGCGGGCAAAACTGAAAAGAAAAAAAACCGCGCGTGTCTGTTCGTGAATTTTAGGTAGCAGCCTGTCATCGGTGTCGTTTCAATAGAAAAGTTTATAAATCACATTTGTACATTTCTTCCGAATCAGTGAGTATTTAAGGCATGGTGGTACTATTGGTTATTACTGTAAGTTAGGTACTACATAGTAACAATAATCTTCTTTATTTCAGGTCAGCATTGAAGAATTTGAATCCTTACAGAAAAGAGGATATAAATTGATCAGTATTGTACCTCAGTTTTCCAAAGCAAAAGCAATACTCTACATCACTGAAATAAAGTCCACGAAGTCCAAAGATGACCAATACCTCGAAAGGATATTAATTTAGACGAAGGCATTCTACGCATAACTGATATGAGTAGGCCTACTTTTCTTCTTGGAGACAACAGCGATGGAGAAGGAATATTAGTATTTTCAAGCGCAAACGGAAGATACATGTCTCAAAGCATATAGGACATTTCTGATGGATGGTACTTTTACAAGTTTCAGTAGCCAGTTTTCACAGCTTGATTTATTTATCCGAGTCCGAAATCACTACAATATATTTACAACTACTCCATTTACACTTTCTTTTTCCAGTATTCAACTGTCGAGATGGCACATTCATTGGTCTCCACCAAATCTTTCCTACTACATGGTTTAGGCAGATTTCTACAGATGAGGTGTCCATGCTCTTGCTTTTCACCACTCTCACACATATCTTTTTACTATTTATTTATTTATTTATCATAAGTCTGTACAGAGTTCTCCTCCATTTTCACAGACACTATACATAGGTGTACATAAATGTATGAATGAGGTTTTTTTTTTTTTTTTTGAATGATTCCATGACCGAATAATATTGTCATGCATGCATGAATAAATGAATGAACACTTCCCTCCCAGTCACGGATAGCCACCAACTGAGGAGAGAGCATTCGGTTGGCAGGATAAGTGCATGGATGGGATTATGCATGACTACTGTCCGGTCGTGTTATCCACCCCTGGTGAGAAAAAGGAGCCACCTTCCCAAGGATAACACGTCCGGCCCTTTCCCTTGAGGCCCAAACGGAAGACCCCACCTGATCTAATAGCTGTCAAACACTAATTTCTCACCATTCCCTAATTTCTGCGAGGTACACGTAAGGGGAAATCCCGCACCCCATGTGCCCCCCTCCCTATTCTTCTTTCTCTGTTGCATTTAGATCACTCTACATATTCGATTGGGATAGGCCCGTCCTACTTCGGTTATAGCCTTACATAAGTGTATGAATTAATGAATTAATTAATTAATTGGCTATGATTCCCTGTCTAAAATAGTGCCCTTTGCACAGGCGGATCGCCATTCCACATGCAAGGGCCACGCCTACGATTATCTACATGAGTGTATGAATAAATGAATTAATTAATTAATTACCAATTCCCTAACTGTATTGAGAAAACACGTATGGATGGATTTATGAATGGGTATATGGATATTCATGCATGCATGTTAGGAAAAAATACTCATCCCTCCCAGTATGGATAACCAGTAACTGGGGAGAGAGCCCTTGTTATGAATTAAATAAATGATACTCTCACACATATCTTGATCACCGTATCCCAAACTTTTCAAGTTGCATCGTGTTACTCTATATTAATCTGTTACGCGTCTTCCAATGTCCATATTGAAGATGATGTCCTGCAGCTTGCGTCTCTTTCATTTCCCATAATCTTACAGGCGACTTCCTTCTAGAGAGTTCCTTTTACCGAGATTCGGCTGATGACGGGATTAATATTGTTGTTTGTAGGAAGCTCTTCCTCGATTTCAATCTTGATGAGTAGGCGTAAAGTCCAAACATTGGGTTTCTTGGATCTGTTTCTTGCTTCTTCTTATTCTCAATCTCCGCTGCAACTTGTCTCCTAACATCTGGAGGTGCTACTCCCATAAGTGGAAAGATCTTATTGACAGAAGTTGGTCGATACATGCTAATCTTAGAAGCACCAGTGAAGGAAGGAATATAACACCTGTAATATTTGTCCTTCTCCCTATTAAGGCAACAGAAACGTACACTATATTTGAAATCATAAAAAAATGAAATCGCAGACTGGAACCCAAATGAAATAAACATCGATTTTGAAGCAGCCACTATCAAAGCAATACAATAATTTCTTTCCTTCTGTGAAAGTGTAAGATTGCTTCTTGCATTTACGTCAACGTTTCTGGCGAGAAAGGTTCAGGAAGTCTTCCTCACTGAAGCCTACAAAACGAATCAGGAAATCCGACAAACAATAAATAGTAAAAATATAAATATACAAAAAAGTATTAAAAAGACAAATCACTGCAGTGGCTTATAGAACTAGGCCTTAATTTCAAAGGCTGAGTGCGGTTATCTGCGCAGGTCAATGGCGTCCGTGGATTTCTCAACCCTTGTCGCGTATACTCTGAGTGAGGATACACGACAGGCCAACCTCTTGATGAGAGAGGTGCCAATTACAAGAGGGCACGTAGTTCCGCCTGGTGCTAACACTGGACCTTTTCACACAATTCCGATTACATTTTCAAATATCTACGGACGCTATGTGGGTAGGGTGGGAATGTATCCATTCAAAGGAGAACTGGCCCGACTCGTGAGTTTTGAGACTGGCCCAGAAAAATAAACTTACTCTTACTAATCATATTCTTGGAATTCGTGACTTTTGATACTCGTCAGTTTTAAGACGCGTAAGTTCTGAGACGACACGCTACCGCAAGGTCCGGACATCGTTGAATTTCGCTTCGTGTGTGTCGCTTCTGCAAGCTACACTGATACTGACAAGCTTCACTCACTGTTCGCATAAAGCGCTGAAGCTTAGTCGTTGTCTCCCAAGAAACCAAGCGAGAGCTGCCAATAGTAGAAATTCATGTCAAACTGGGAATAATTCTACGCGTTCAAAGCCGCGGGTAAACGCCCGTTTTATGTAATTATAGAAAGAAATTCGAATGTATAATGCTTTATTAATCCTCGGACTATCATCTGGAACCCCTATGCCTGTCGGAACACAGTTTGGGAATGACTGCTATGGAGAATTAAAATACTCATGCATTCGAACTGCCTACTTCAGACGATTCTTGACGTTTGCTTGTTCAGTTTAAACGTACCTTATGTAGACTTATCTCTGGCTGGGGCTGGTGTTCTCGTCTTAGAAAGATTGTCTTGTCTCTTGAGTGTTTATGCTTGTCTTTCTCATGAAAAGAATCTGTCAGTCGCGCTACGTCGTACAGTGATGTCATTTCTGCCCCAGTCCGTAAACATGTACCGTCAATGTAGAGGTGGATGCTTTATGGCTTTTAATGGAGCACAAACTCCGTTTCTAGGCAGTTCAATGGAACTATTAGAAATTACTATGGAAATGATTCCTCTCTTCGTGACTGTTTTCTTGGTAACAATGCTGTTTTGTAATCATGGATGTTTCACATAAGCTGATATGTATGCAGTAATGGAGTTTAGTAGTTAATTTAAATATTTTAAAAATAAAAATATCTTCTCCACTGATATACTTTCCTGGGGTCTACAATATTATAATAAGACGAACACTTATGGACGTGAGACTTAAACTACTCATGGAAGACACATAAAATGTCTGGAAAAATACCACCAACGCTTAAAAGATGGCAGAACCGTCGAATAAAAATCGGTATCTTGGAAAATATCCGTACCACTAACATTCAGGCTAAGCTTCTAGTCTGCTTATCAGCTACTTATCAAATGACTTCGACCAGCCGGTCATATTGCCCGTATGTCTAACACACGCCATAAAGCTTATTATCATAAAATAATTCCGTACCAGCGTCAGCGCCAGTTTTTCCATGTTATCTTTAGCGATGAGCCTTATACGTTGTAGGTAAAACTTCAGCCGTATTCACGCAAGTTTTATAAGGGGGTGATGTAGAATAAAGCATGCAGAAGAGATGTGTCCATTGCCATGGCCAGGGACCCACCAACCCACCTCAAAAAGTACATTTACTTTTATAACCTTACGAAGAGTAGCGCACGCCATTTCCATTGCTGGAATGGCTACGCGCATTGTTATTGGCTGTCGTAAAGTGTGTTGTTATGTCATTGTCATTTTAGAAGCACATAGCGTTGCCAACCCGCGAAGTAAATATGCACGGTCTTTTCCAGGACCTACCCTAAGCAGTGCAGACCAATGGTATTTCCTCAGGTAACCAGAGGCCTAAGACCGCTTCGCAGCTCTAACCTGGGGGCTTACGCCCCCAGACCTTCTTTGCTTGTCCTCATATCACTGGTTTTGTCCAGAGCCTACCCTAACCTATCCAGACCAATGGTCTTGTCCAGAGCCTACCCTAACCTATCCAGACCAATGGTCTTGTCCAGAGTCTACCCTAACCTATCCAGACCAGCGGCCTTGTCCAGACCCTATCCTAACCAGTGTATGCCAATGGTGTTTCCTTATGTAATGATGATGATGATGATGCTTGTTGTTTAAAGGGGCCTAACATCGAGGTCATCGGCCCCTAATGGTACGAAATGAAACGACAAAGTAAAAGTTCAAAATCATCCACTGACCAAAATAAAAAATGTCATGAAGAAAGAATGAATGAATGAATGAACATGAATTTAAAACAATCAGTGGATCCGACTCAAAAAACTATCATAGTTAATAGTATTACTGACCAATGGACCACTTCCAAAGCACAATCCTGAATCGCGGATGCTTGGTGTCTAAATGGGTCCAAAATACAGGTCAAAGGCCCCCCAGAATGATACTTATCGCTAGTAATGTAGAACCATGGTATCTGTCCAGTTGCGGTACTAAACAAAAGTAGCAGAGACTTGTGGTATTCCACACATTATTGTACTACTCAGAGGTTATGAAATTCGACATATAATACAGACCTATGTTTTTCTCACTTTGCAGCGCCATTTACAGGCAACGCAAACCTATGGCGTTCATCACATAAGAGTACTGACGACAGGGACCTTCCCCTATCCCGTGGTGTTCCTCATATAGTGGGTACTAATCACAGGCAAGGCAGAACCATGGTAGCTATCATCCCATGGTCCTGCTCATATGATGGTACTAATCACAGGTACTGCAAAAGCCGACCGCACGGTGCTCCTGTGTGCTACTAATCACAAACCTATTTCGTACATAATATAGTGGTACTACGCACAAGTAAAAGCGACCCTTGGTGTTCTCCGCGTGGTGGTACTAATCACATGTAGTTTCATGGTTCGTACAATCATCCCTTGGTCGCCCCTTTTAGTCACCTCTCACGACAGGCAGGGGATACCGTGGGTGTATTATTCGTCGGCCTCCCCCACCCACAGGGGGTGTGTGTTTGATCCACGAGAGGTATTTTATTTCCCTCAAGTCCGCCGGCAAGCCGGTTAGGACCCCCCTATCCGCCACCTGGGACGCGCTCGTGGTTTACTCATGTAACTAGAGGCCTAAGGCCGCTTCGCAGCTCTACGCCCGCAGACCCCCTTTGCTCACTGATGGCCTAGTTCCTAAGTAGAGTGGTTGGTAGCGTTGTGCTTCACTCGATCACGTCGTCTGCGAGTTGTCTGCGAGAAATAAACATAGGACAGTCATACCGCGCGTAGATATTGGTGATGCAAGCGGTAACCATAGTACTAACGTTGCGTGAACACCACTGAAGTTTTAATTCATGTTTTTCATCTTTAAATTTTTTGTAGCCTACAGATTCTCCTTTCACCAGAATGAATACTCCCCCTCCTGCCGTTCCTATCCTGTCTCTACGATAAACACTCCAGGTGAGTGAGAAACTTTCCACACCCATAATATCACTTCTCAGTCGTGATTCAACTCCCATTACAATATCTGGTAAATATATCTACGAATAAAACAGCTTCTTTCTTACCGTCTATTTACAGGTCTCTCTTCTTTACACTCAGCAGGGTGCCCTAGTTCGTTGGAATTACTTTAATCCTATTCACTGGCTCGTCTTACACTTCTGCAAGTCCAGTCACCCCATAGAGTAGCTGCGTGCAAACCACTGGATTTGAACACAGTCCTACTGGCTACACAACACGCGATGACTGTTGCTTGGTTCGACTCCAGGGACAGACCAATAATTCACACAGTCAAACACAGCGAGCGAAAAAACAGCTCAGAGTTTAACAGCAGGACATTACTCCTCACAACAACGATTATTAACACAGTTCCAATTACACTCACGATCTGCTCTGATTGCCGACTCGCGACGATCCTCAGCCCACAGAAGTACACATACACACGGTACTCTTAAGGCAGTACACAGTTTCTCTCCCGTACGCCGCCTTCGGTCCGGCTGCTCACTGGACACTCCGCACAAGAACAATCACTCGCTTTCAGCGGCCTTGTATTTATACCTTGACGATGGGCTGCTAGGATCTTCAGGGTTCGGCTGGAGATGGAACATTTGCATTGTACCTTTCAAAAATCGCGCGGAAAGAAACTAGACGAAGGGAACAATAGAAGAAGGGTCGCGGCATAACCCCGGGCGGGCTGGGAGGTTGCCTGGGATGGCTTAGTCATCCCTTCGAGGAAATAATGAATGGACTGCGACAAGGCTGACGGTCACTTGAGCACGTGACAATACAATACTTCTTCAGTTCAAAACGAACATTTTTATGTATCCCTAATTGACTTCTAGATCGCTGTACTATTACCAATTCCCCCTAGTCCACCCCATTTCTCTGATTGTATTTCCCTGTAACCCTTCTAAACAACCCTTCTATTCAAGTGAAGGCTATCTGAGCGCAGATCCCTATCTCTTAACATCCACAAGTAAATGACTAGTATGGAAAATAGGCTGTGTAAATATTGAGAATGTATTGAATAACAGGAAATAATAAGGTGAGGGAATTAATGTCTGAAAAAGATTACAGAAACGTGGTTCCCAGCAGGATGGGAACTACAGACACCGGGTTATAACATCTGGAGTAAGAAAAGAAAAACAGGGGAGATGATGTTTGTATTTGTAAAGGAAGCACTGTCGAAACGAGTACAACTAGTAGAATCGGCCCTTGTTGAAGTAGTTTGGGTTAGGATAATTAAGAGGGTCAACCTTTGCAAAGAAAAAATATTTGATGATCTCATTGGGGAAATAAATCAGATACAACTAGAGAATGAAGACGCAGGGATAATTTTAATGGGAGATTTTAATGCAAGGGTGGGTGAGAAAAATCCGGTGCACGATAGAAAAAGGGACGAGATATGAATAGAGGGAAGGAGAAGTCAAGACTAAGAATGGAATAAGAATGGAGAGAAGTTATTAGAAATGTGTGCAATAGAGGAACTATACATAATAAATAATTGTTAGTGACCGGGGATGTAACTGTAATCGTGCATTCAACCTCTGAGTACAGTTATTTTATGCCATTAACCATTTTTATTTACACCCCTATTTTAGATAGCTTCGCAACGACCGCTCCTCTGCTTACAGTCATAAGCTTTCTTTATACAATTTACCAGTAGCGTAGCCAGGATTTCAGTTTGGGGGGGGCCCTTTTATTTTGATAGGTGACCAAACTTCCAAAGTTTAGGTGGTATAGAATACCTAAAAAGGAAATGAGTCTCCTTGGATCCAAGTAAGAGTGGTGGATTCGTGCGGATTCCGGAAGCTAATAGTAATCATCATCATCATCATCATCATCATCTTCTTCTTCTTCTTCTTCTCCTTCCGTTTTTCCTACATCTGTGGGGTCACGGGTGCGAACTGTGTCGCACATGTGAATTTGGCCCTGATTTACGGCCGGATGTTCTTCCCGACGCCAACCCTATATGGAGCGATGTAATCACTGTTGTGTGTTTCTTTGGTGCTTGGTAGTGTAGTATGTTGTTTGAATATGAAGAGGAAAATGTTGGGACAAATACCAAGTCCCCAAGCCAGAATATAAATACGGTAATTTTATTATAATAATGGTCATGTGATAAGCTATAAAGAAGTGACATTTTATACGATTAATGCGGCAAAGAAACACACACACATACACGTCGAATAAAGGTTTCTCGCAGTTATCCATGGCTAGATGTTGAAACCAAGAGAATGATGGCCCACCGTGACTCGTTATTTCGCCATTATAAGCAAACCTTAGATGACACAGACTACGAATCTTAGCGCATCTTAAGAAATCGCACAAAGCAGTTAATCAGAAATAAAAAATGTGCATATTTCCGGAATTTAGCTAACAACTTTAATTCCAGTCGCGCATGGGACCAATTTAGAGCTCTGGGAATAGGAAAACATCAACAGAGCCAGACAACTCCTGATATTCTACTTGACGAACTGAACGATTACTCTAGTAGAATAAATATTCAACCTACCCCAATTAACTGCACCGAATCACCGCCCTCCCCTCCAGCCAATCCACCATTCACATTTCTCACTGTCACAAAAAATCAGGTTAAAAAGGCTTTGTACTCGATTAAATCAAAGGCCACGCGTGTAGATGATAATCCTATTACTTTTATACATAACATTATTGGTGCTGTCTTGCCTATACTGACGCACATACTGAACTACTGTTTACTAAACGGAATTTTCCCTACTGTCTGGGAAACAGACAATATTGAATATTATACTGGTACCTAAGAGTTTAGACCCACAATCTCTCTCTGACATTCGTCATGTGTTCATACTCTCTGCGCTTTCTAAAGCCTTTGAACGTTTAGTATATGAGCAAGTTCTGGAATACCTAAATAAAAATGCTTATTTGGACCCTTTGCAATCTGGATTTAAGAAGGGTCACAGTACCACGACAGCACTTTTGAAGGTAAGAAGAAACGCTATAGACAAACGACTGCTCATTAAACTTATCATTCTTGACTTCAGTAGCATCTTTGACACTATAGAAATTCCGACTACGATAAAGTAAATGGAAATGCTAAATTTCGACCTGGCTGCGCTTTTCTTAGTTATTATTTGAGTAACCATCAACAGCGTGTAACAGTAAACGACAAGGCCTCTAAATGGAAAATGAAACTTAGTGGTGTCCCGCAGGGCAGTATTCTAGGGCCCTTACTTTTCTGTATTTATATCAATGACATACCATCCGTGACAGGAAATAACATATCGACACTGCAAGACAAGATATTAACAATGACCTCTGATGACTCAGTATATATGCACAACGAAATTCTCTTATATCTAAACTCCACAAAATTTCAGGCAATCATAATTGGACCACGAAAATTACTGAGCTGCTCAAACAATGTCGCAATCCCGTCTATCCTACTGAATTGGAACATTATTCTCCACAGTAAACCGGTTAAAAATCTTGGCTTGATTATGAATGAAATTGATTGTTCTGGTCACACGAAAGAAATACGTAAAAAAAGACTTTTTGAGTGCTTCACCCTCTTAAACGGCAGAGGGATATATTTCCATTTGAGCTAAAGGCAAAACTAATAAAGACACTCATTCTCCCTATTCTTGATTACTGTTACGTTGTATTAGTTGATATGACAAGAGAAGAAACACTTAAACTTCAACGAGCACTGAATTCCTGCTTGAGATTTATTTACATCGGGTACGGTGTTCATACCACCCCATACTATCAGGCTGTCTCATGGCTGAAGCCTGATAAACGTCGGCAGCTACACACTTTAACGATGGTGTTTAGGAGTGTTAGCTGAAAGTCAGCCACTGTATATTTCTTCTAAATTCACCTTTTTATCATCATTTCACAACTTAAATACACGTTCTAGATCCTATCATTCTACTCCACTGCACCGCACAAATATAATTAATAGATTATTTGTGGTGATCGGCGTCATATTATGGAATTCCCTGTCAGTTCAGGTCAGAGAAACTAGCTCTTTATTAAGATTTAAGGTCTCCTGCCGAGACGTCCGACTCGTTGGCTGAATGGTCAGCGTACTGGCCTTCGGTTCAGAGGGTCCCGGGTTCGATTCCCCGCCGGGTCGGGGATTTTAACCTTCATTGGTTAATTCCAATGGCCCGGGGCTGGGTATTTGTGCTGTCCCCAACATCCCTGCAACTCACACACACCACAGAACACCATCCTCCACCACAATAACACGCAGTTACCTACACATGACAGATGCCGCCCACCCTCATCGGAGGGTCTGCCTTACAAGGGCTACACTCGGCTAGAAATAGCCTCACGAAATTAAATTAAACCTGCCGAGACTACCTGCTGAGGACAGCTGACTGAATGGTTGACATGTGAATATGTGCGTGCCTGAGGATGTCATTTTTAAGAGTTTTTAATATTGAAATGCAATGGCGTATGGCTTTTAGTGCCAGGAGTGTCCGAGGACATGTTAGGCTCGCCAGGTGCAGGTATTTTTATTTGACACCTGTAGGCGACCTGCGCGTCGGGATGAGAATGTAATGATGATGAAGACGACACATACACCCAGCACCCGTGCCAGCGAAATTAACCAATGATGGTTAAAATTCCCGACCCTGTTGGGAATCGAATCCAGAACCCCTGTGACCAAAGGCCAACTCGCTAACCATTTAGCCATCCAGCCGCACTTTTCAATATTAATTAGTTTTAATATTAATTTAGTTAATAATGTATTTAAATTTATTTTTAAAACTATTAATTTATGTAGTTTTAACTGTTTTACATATCTCAGTATTTTATTTAAGATTTTGATTAGTATGTGGTTAAGTATACGAGAGGGCCTCTAACCCTAACTTCGCCACTGTAAAAAAGGCGCTAATAAATAAATAAGTAAATATAGAATTTAAGGGGTATGGGTATAGATTTTTGTTAGTTGGTAAAGAAAAATATATGTCACAACATATGCTAGGGAGTGTTTAGCTTGTCCTATTAGTTTCCCTAGCGGTTAGGGCAGCGCATTTGTGAGCTTGCATCCGGGAGTCAGTGGATTCGAACCCTTCTGTCGGCAGCCCTGAAAATGGTTTCCCGTGGTTTTGCATTTTCACACCAGGCAAATGCTGGGGCTGTACGTTAAATAAGGCCACGACCGCTTCATTCCAACTCCTACGCCTTTCCTATCCCACCGTCACCATAAGGCCTATCAGTGTCGTTGCGACGTAAAGCAAATTGTTAATTCTTTTCCCTCACAAGCCTGGGGTGCAGAATATAGTAGCATTAAGTTACAGTTTTATGACGCTAATATTCGTATGTATAATTTTTATTAACGTGCCAGAAACCAACGACATGGAGCTGTTGCCATTTCAACACCGTTTTGAGGGCCACCGACCAAAGTCGGGATTTGAACCTGCGAACTCGGACTCAGAAGGACAGCGACTTAACCAACTGAACCACATGAAAAGGAGGCGTTTGTGATTATTGTTATAAATAGATTCAGTTAGTATGTTTACACAGGTTTTATGAAGAGCATTTATTAAGGCGTACGTTTTCCAACTGTCCTAAATGCACGAGACCGGACGGAAGAACTAGCTGGAAACTAAAGAGCCTTGCAGGGGTGTCGATTCCTTCTCTGTACACTTTTCCAAACCAAACTCAATGGCGAAACAGCCCCGAAGGGCCATTGCCTACCAAGCGACCGCTGTTCAGCCCGAAGTCCTGCAAATTACGAGGTGTCCTGTGGTCAGCACGACGAATCCTCTCCGCCGTTATTCTAGGCTTTCTAGACCGAGGCCGTTATCTCACCGTCAGATAGCTCCTCAATTATAAGCTCGTGGGCTGAGTGAACTTCGAACCAGTCCTCAGATCCAGGTAAAACCCCTGACCTGGCCGGGAATCGAAACCGGGGCCTCAGGTAAGAGGCAGGCAAACTACCCCTACACCGCGGGGTCGGCCTGTTACTTTTAGGTCACCTTATTTTAGAATTAGACTTAAGGCATCCTGCATTCGATGCCCGCCGCTGACAGAGTTAAGAAAGGCATGGGATCGGGAAGATACAGCCTTGTTTGTGGGTGCAATAGAGTTGGCCATGAGTCTCCCGTGATCGAAATATCTACGACGGGGTGTAGTACCAAAGTGGTTCTTCTTTTTTTAGAAAAAAATTAAATGAACATTCTACTTCCTTACAAACGAAGAACGATATTATCAATTTTACGAACAGTTTCAATAATGCAGCCGGTTTAGAGTACAGAAGCTATGATTTCGATTGTTGGATATAATTACATGGTAACAATCAAAACCATCAATATCTACAGAAGATCCGTCACCGCACTCGGTAGGACCGGCCTTCTTTTCATATCCACCGGGAAAGTTGGCCGTGCGGTTAAGGGCGCACAGCTGTGTGCTTGCATCCGCTTCGAACCCCACTGTCGGCAGCCCTAAAGATGGTTTTCGGTGGTTTCCCATTTTCACACCTTAATGACAGCTGATGGCGGAGCTGTTGAGGATCCAACCAGCCTTAGGGCTGAAGACTGAACATACAATTAAGGCTACGGGCGCTTCCTTCCCACTCCTAACCCTTTACTTCCCCATCGTTGCCATAAGACCTACGGTGCGACGTAAAGCAAATTCTAAATACAAAATAAAACATCTTTTCACAACTCCTTCCATGGAAAAGTTGTATCCACGCTGCTGGCCTAGACTTGGCCACTGAAATTATTTCGTGGGTACGCCACTGCATCCACTCACCATTTAAGGTACAAGGTAAGCCCGAAGAATGGTTGATATTCAAAATACACCATCATAAATGATGCGGTTATTACTCAACAGTACTAAAGAAAAGTAAGGCACGCGACCTAGTGTTTTAAGCAGAATCGGTATCAATAGAACGTGACTTCCCATTTTAAAAATGTTTCATGCATCGACTGCGACTCAAGCCTCGGCCGTCTTGATGAGAAGATAGAACCATTGGAACTGAGTTATCACGTCCGCTAATTACAAGATAGTTACATGCACTTTTGATGGTGCCATTTGAAGTTCCAATCAGTCCCTGGGCATTTGACAAAATATATGGACCTACCTATAGAACTAAGGTACGCATCTGCGATCTGTCTTGCTATTAGAATTTTAACAAAATCATAACTTACCGAGGATGCACATTGTTTTGCCCTTGGTGACAAATAAAGTTATTATATGGCACAAAATGAGAAACTAACGTGCAGCTAACAATCCTGTCACAGTCTTCCGAACGCTGCAACTTAAACACAGCACAACTTTCGACCACGGTACAACCCCAGTTTCCTGGAACTGATCTGCAAAAGCTGACACGATGTTGTTCAACTGTTTCTGGCTGTGGACCCCGTTATCTCGGTGGTCACGTTCCGGCCCTCTACTGAGTAATCCCTGGTTAATTGCCCCTTTCCTCATCTTTGGCATTTGTCAACACATTCCCAATACTGAGGCCCGCGCATCACAATCCTAAGTGACTTCCTTTCATTCAAGCAGTACAAATATGGAGAATTATGAATGGCCGTATTGAGCCCTGCTAGTAGATTCTTTGTCGCTACGTTAATTCGTCATTTCGGCGTAAGTTTTAAGTTGTTCGTATCGTACGTAAAACAACGGCTGATCGTCGCTCTAGTTTCAGGAAACATTTTGGGGGGGGCCCGGCCCCAGTGGGCCCCCCCCTTGGCTACGCCAGTGCAATTTACCACCTTTCTTCTTTAGGTGTTTAATGACAAATATATTGTCTGAAGTTTCCATTCCTTTCCTGAGCCCGAACTGATATACGGAGAGTACAGAGTAATCTTCCGCCCATTTTATAAGTCCTTTTGCTAACATCGCTTGCTGAGTGAGTCGAATAGAGTAATGCCTCTATAGTTATTTGTATTAGATCTCTCTCCCTTCCTTTTGTATATGGGACATAAGCTCACCGGACAAAAAAAGGTCACCCCTGGAGAAAGCATTACAAGCATCATTTAATACCGTGTTAACTCCACCTCTGGACTTGATAACCGTGTGGATTCGCTTAGGAAGTGAGTCCACAAGGCTGTACAGGTACGTCGCATCGAGGTTAACCCACTCGCTGAGGATTTGATCATGCAATTCCACAAAATTGTGGGGATGCTGATGTAGTCGTTTTACCCGCTGTTCCAACTTGTTCCTCAGATTTTCAATGGGATTCAATTCAGGTGATTTTGCAGGCCAATCGAAATATAATAGTGTGCGGAATGTTCATAAAACCAGTCACATATACGTCCAGCCCGATGAACATCGCTGACGTCATCTTGAAAAATCGGGGTATCAATAACATACTCATCAGTGGCGTATACTGAGGGCTACCAAGGCTATCAGTGAAGCCCAAACCTTAAATGCAAACGATGGAAATCTAAAGCACATTATAATGTAAGCATCTGACACATTGTTCCATTTACAAACCTTGAAAGCAATGAGAAAAAACGCCGCACGTATTTCTGAGAACAAGGCTTCGGAGACTGGTATTGCAGCCCAGGATCTCGTCTCCCCTCGACTCGCCGCACGCGGCTTGCTGCTGTATGCAGGGGAGGATAGGTATGCTAGGCTTCGGTCCGTCAGATCGCCACTGCTATCTATCAACCACGCGTTACTCATCGTATACATTTCCTCACCTCATCCTTCTGACTTAATTATATAGATAACAGAGTGCTATTATTTCACTCCCGTTAACTTCTACATCCTTGCAGGAAGACACTGCGAGGCTGCTGTTATAGGAGAAAATAATATAGTCTTATTTTTATAGGCAGATCTGCTAAAATGGAGTGCAATCTTTCAGGTTTAGTGTTTTCTTTTGTTGGTTGGAATCGAACCCATGATCATGGGTGGGACACCATCACAGATCTCCTGAGGAAGTCAATTAACCAGTGAACGATATGTACGACCGCTGTAAAATTCAACATTTTAAATTTAATAATAATAATAGTGCATGACATCTGTATGGGTTGGTGGTGACCTAATGAGGATAAAATGAATGACGAAGACGTCATAAACATCCAGTCCCCAAGCCAGGAGAATTAACAGTATGAGGGGGTTGATTCTGAAAATTGAACCGGGGCCATCGGACCAAAGGCAAGTCGGACTTCAATTTGCTAAACCTTAGGCTACCATCTCCACTGATCAGGTGTTCAGTGTTGGCAGTGGCAGAGGCCAGGGCAATAGCTCGTCAAGCAGCCGTGGCAACACAGCAGTCTTCTCCGTTGACTATTGGCTACAGCTCAAAACGCTTAAGGCTTGACGTTCATTAAAACAACTATCGAAAAGGGGTAACGTAAGTCCAGTGGTAGCTCACGTCTTGCACTCAGCATACGCCACTGATATTCATTGTTACCAAGTTTTTGTGGTAGGTAGAGGTGAAAGAAGGTGCGGGGGTGAACAGGTCTCAGGCTACGAAATTAAAGTTAATTTAAAATTTAACAAGGTTATATTTTCTTTCCAAAATTCAGAAATAACACGAATGGCAGGTACAGAGTAGCAAGGCAACAAAAGTACAATTACAGTATTTACAGGATTTGGGCTTCGAGCCCCGAACTCACAATTCTTGGGCAACTAGCCCAACTTTACCCCAAAACAAGATTTAACAGAGGGGCAGAAAACCCCATTCATGCCCAGGAGCACTTGCTCTAAATTACACAGAAAAGCCTCCTCGAGGCATACAACACTCAATTTTCGAGAAAGAGCCACTCGCTCTCAACTTTAAGCCTATCAAAGGCCACACCAAACTCCACCTTCAAGTTGTCCTCTAAGGACATAGACACAGGGGTAAAATACCCAACCTACTGAGGCCTATTAAGTGAGAAAAAGGTTAAGTACATGACCTCTAAAATAACAATTTGAGAGGAGGCGATCTGCACTCCTAATACATTTTGTTTAAAACCTAATCTGGCTCTAGGCCGCTAATGCAAGGGCTAATCCCATACTACAGAGGTGACTTTAGAAAAGAACAATTTACATTACATTAAGGAAGAATCGGTTGTGAGAAATAAGTTCACCTCAAAACAATACGAGTGGGAGCTCGAGAGGGTTAAGCACTCTCTATCCCAATATGTAAATTTAAAAGAGAATAGATGCTAAGAGTCGTTACATTTTAGGGAAAAGTTACATGGTGGAAACGCTTCGGACCCGCCCCGAGAGTTAAACTGCTGAGCTAGCAAGAAAAGAAGTTATTAAACGGTCATTACCTGGTTGTTGAACTGCTGCCCGAAGAAAGAGGCGCTTCCCGCCCCCTGCTATGTACTTTACACACTGAAAGATGGTACTGAAGTGGCCCGGAGACCCTAAAATCAGCAGTTTATATACTCCCGCGGAAAGTTCGAGGCGTTTGAGGAATGAGAACACCCTCCCACAAAAACTTTATTGGCTAGGGTTAAGCAACATATCCCCTTTGGAGAAGATACACCTGATTGGTTATAAATTAATTACGGAAATTCGGGATTGGCTAAATTCAAAACAAGGGGAAAGAAAGGGTTATACAGCCAACTTAAACAATAACAGAAAGAAATTTAACAAGAAACAAACTTTTGAAATAAAAATTTCTCCAAAAAACAGTTTTTTCACTTCGCACTAGGGTGCACCATTGTAGTTCTTCAGTAGTGTCCTCTAGAAGAGAAAG
This sequence comes from Anabrus simplex, assembly GCF_040414725.1. Classification (NCBI taxonomy): domain Eukaryota; kingdom Metazoa; phylum Arthropoda; class Insecta; order Orthoptera; family Tettigoniidae; genus Anabrus; species Anabrus simplex. The sequence goes on from NC_090268.1 coordinate 262,323,107, forward strand.
TTCACACTTCTTACTACCGGAAAAACAAAAATACGTCGAATACGACCCAGTTCAGAAACTACAAAATTTCCAGGTAGTGACATCTTCTGAGAAACTTGAAAATTAACACCTTAAATAAAGTTCAGACTTCCTCCAGTAGGGGAGTTTCAACTGGCGCAAAATTTGAATTAGCGGCGTGGAGGTGTACCGCCCGGTACATTCATCATACAGATGTTGACTGTGAGGCAACACCTGATCATCCAGAATGTTTAAATAAACATGCTGGTTCATGTTAGTGGACACCTCAGTGAGTGGGCCAAACCCATGATACGAGAATCACCCCCAAACCATCACAGACCCACCTCCGGCTTGATCCTGACCATGCACACAACCAGGATGAAATGCTTCATGTTGCCTTCGGTGCACTCGACGACGTGCGTCATTGGAATACAGGCAAAAACGTGAGTCGTCAGATCACATTACGTTCCGCCAGTCAGCTACTGTCCACGTTCGATGATTGACAAAGTGCAGCTTTATGTGCCTGTGTGAGCAATGGCCTCTTGCGAGGTGACCGACTCCAAATGCTTATTGCAAGCATTTCCCGTCGCAATATTCTCTCGCTAACAGGTTGGGATGGACCTACATTCACTGACTGCAGCAATTCCTGTCGGGTTTGGAAACGGTTTATATTCACAAGCCGTGAAACGCGTCACCGGTCCCTTTCAGGCAGGATCATTTTCCGACCGCAATTCTGACGCCGTGTTTCGTGGCCATTGCTTACGAACAGAGAAGTAAGAGGTATAATATGATGGAAATTGTTGTTTATTATATGGAAAATTAATGGAGGACCCACATCTGCTGAGAGTATTTAGGGAGGCAGAGTCCGGCTCCATGGCTAAATGGATAACATACTTGCCTCTGGCCACATTGGTCCCAGGTTCGATTCCCGGCGCGGGAAATTTAACCATAATTGGTTAATTCCGCTGACACAGTGGCTGGATGTATGTGTTGTCTTCATCATAATTTCGTTCTCATCACGACGCGCAGGTCGCCTACGGGAGTCAGTTTAAAAGACCTGCATCTGGTAAGCCGAACTTGACCTCGGACACTCCCGGGACTAAAGGCCATACACCATTTCTTTCCCTTTTTTTCAGGGATACAGACTCACTGAGCATCAAATACCTGGGCAGTGAGTGCAAAGCAAAAATAGAAAGGGGAAATAATTTTATACAGTTATACAGTTGTCAAACAAAGGATAGATCACACCGGGTAGGATTGTAAACATTCTTCGGTATACTAAAAATGTGTGGCAAAAAAGAATAAAAGAAAGCAAGCACAGTCAACTTTTAGTGTCATGGTTGTATTGTTGTCTTTAGTGTTTTCTTAAGGCAATTATTTGTTAAATTGCATGTGAATTTGCTTAGGTTGCAATAAATGGAATCCTCATTCCTCAGCTGCTGGAGTTCCATAGCTGTAGGCTGAGAGCATTCATTCATTCATTCATTCATTCATTCATTCATTCATGTTGGAATGCTCTCATCTTAGCTTTTGGGATTCCGTAGATGTAGCGTGAGAGCATTCAGTTCATTCAATCATTCAATAATAAATGCTCTCTCTCCAGTTGTTGGCTATCCGTGACTGGGTGAGAAGAGTATTTATTCATTCATGCATGCATGAATACAATTCAACCATGTAATAATTAATTAATTTATTAATTAATTCATTCATTCGTCCATGCAATCATTCAGTTCATTCATGATGTCCATTGTAAGTCGAGGATAACTCTATTCAGATTTGTGACATAAATAAATACTTCCACTAATACAACTTAATAAGGGTAAGATACATGTTGTCCTAGACTATGTATGTATGTATGTAGTATGTATGTATGTATGTATGTATGTATGTATGTATGTATGTATGTATGTATGTATGTATGTAGTATGTATGTATGTATGTATGTATGTATGTATGTATGTATGTATGTATGTATGTATGTATGTATGTATGTATGTATGTATGTGTGTATGTATGTATGTATGTATGTATGTATGTATGTATGTATGTATGTATGTATGTATGTATGTATGTATGTTTGTATGTATGTTCAGTCCGTTAGCGATTCCGCTGGTGGGATCCTCAACAGCTCTGCCATTAGCTGCCACAGATGGCCTAGGCATCACTGAAGGGGCGTACTAGGGAAAATGAGGAATGAGGTAGTTTCCTGTTGCTTTCATCATCGAGCCAGAAGTTGCTATTACATATCAGTCTGCCAAGCCGACTGAAATGTATGCACCAGCCGACCCTATGAGCAATATTTTCACACCATTCATAGCAGGGACTGGCTGCAGAAGGAATGGCATTACTAGTATCACTCATACCTCAGTCACTTTCATTTTGTCAAAGCCAAGGATAAAGCTGAGACAGATCAATGAAAGTAACAAGATTGCTCTAGCCCATACCAGAAGACATAGTGCACTGTAAACACTAGGTCCCGCCAGCAAAGGCACGTCCTAGACTATATAACACTGTTAACGTCTAGGACAAAGATTGTGATAGTGCATATATCACACCCCCGAATTATATGTAGAAGTTAGAGATATTATTGTCAGTATTCGATTTATTATTATTATTATTATTATTATTATTATTATTATTATTATTATTATTATTTCATTTATATATTTTGCCATTTATATTGGTAAGCTGGAAGATATCCACATATGTAGGTATGAGTAATTTGTTTTGCACGAGTGGGAAAACATTGCTTTAATAACTCTGGTAATTTGAATGAGTCATCTGGCTACCCCAGTGTTTGTTGATGTACTTGTGTCAGGAAATTCCATTAGTCATGTATATATCCCAGCCTGATGAGATGAGCTTGTTGTTGTACCAGGGAAATTTGGTGATTCACGTAAAACTCCCGAGTGTTTGTTTATAACTTGGGAGAAAGAAGAGGTTTACTCATGATTGGCTGGCAATCACCAATCCAGACGTATCATCTGAGAGGAGGGGGATGTTGATGTCTATAAAGGTTGATCATACGGCGGCAACCAGAGACATTGTAAAAGGACATTGTAAGAGACATTGTAAGGGTGATTGTAGAGGTGATTGTAAAGGAACGAGAAGGAAGATAACTACAACTACAACTGACGCACTGTACGGGAAGGAAGTGGTGCTGATACACGGTACTGGAGTGACACGGCAGCAATGGACTGGACTTCAAACGTTCGTGGAGCGTAGTCTTGTTATGTTCGTGGAAAGTGAATGATTGTGGAGAGTGCATGCGCATTAAGTATTGTAGCACTTGTGGCGGCCTAGCATTATATGTTGGTGAAAGCTATCTCAGACTTTCCATAAATTTATGTTGAGGATCGACAGACGTGTGTATATATCTTTACAACAAGTGTTAAAATATGTGAACACAGTAGTACAAGGTACAGTATCTGTGTGATGTGATAACTGCCGATTATGAGAATCGGTAAGTCGAATTGATATAGAGACAGTGAAGGGTATTTATCTTCATACGGTTTTCATTATTGTTGTTGTTGTAAATATGGAGTCTTCCAGCAATATTTTATGTGTGTATTATATGTATAATGTTGTATGTTTATGAGGTGCTCATGCACGGAATTTGTTCAGAATATAGTTAGCTATTTTAGAATCAGTGTTATTGATGAACCTAGGTGCAGTTCCTACCTAATTAGTCGTTTTCAGGAGGTTAGGTAAGGCCTGCAGCAGATGTACCAGTACGCAGCATTATGTACACGCCCTGGGATATAAAGTTTATCATGCTCTTATCTAAATTCGAGGGATCCATTCTGGTGAACTCTGGCGCCCATACTACGGACATTTCGGTTAATTATGCTTATTAATTTTATTAAGTTTTTGAGTAATTTTATTTATATATTTTTATTCATGATTTTATTATTATTATTTATTAGTAGTCATCAAAAAGTTACAAGATAAATAACATTTTAAAAACTTCAATTGAGAAACTGAGTGTAAATAGTGATTAGGCTTAACTGTAATGTTTAATGTAATAATAAACTTATTGCAACAAGGAAAATCGTGCATGTATCCAAAAATAATTTTGATTACAATACATAATTACTCTTCCCCCACTTCCGGGCGATCCGTAACTAAGGGATGGGAGTATTCTATTTTATAATAATAATAATAATAATAATAATAATAATAATAATAATTATTATTATTATTATTATTATTATTATTATTATTATTATTATTATTATTCGTTATGCCCAGACTAAGGATCGCAATTGAATTTATTTAGCTGATGTCGTTTCGTTTTTTTTCTCCCAAAGTCTCTTCAACTTCTTATTGTGGCTTTTCTTACGATCTTCTGACCGGGTTTTGTTGGTGGTAGTGCTTGGATGGTCTACAGTGCGATGATTGTAGGCTAATTTTCTGAACTTAGATCTGTCTAATACAATGCCATCTCTTATGCCTATTTCCTGAAGATGTTTTCTAACTGCAAGCAGCCAAATGTTTTTACTTTCATTGATAGGGCAAGGTTCAGAATTATTTTGGTCAATCTCTGATTACTCATTCTAAGAATATATCTGTAAAATTCCGAACGTCTTTCCCTAAGTGTGCCTGGGTTTTTCTCTGAATGTGATAATATTACAAAATTTCAGGGATGATGGAGGACGGCAAATGGATCAATGGATCAATATTGTAGACATTCACGTTTAGTCTTCTTCCGACTCTGAAATACCACTCTTATCATAGTCGGTTTGATAAATCTGAATAAAACATAAATGATCGAAAATTGTAATCTCTGTAACTTTTGTTATGCATTACTTTTCTATAGGACTAATAATATAGGTATTTAAAAATTAAATTTTAAGCGCCTTCCCCTAAACTGCAATTTTTGCCAGGGCAAATACATTTTTTTATAGCTTAGACCATGGCCTCTCAAACGCCCAAAATCTCACGCGTGCAGATAGAGGCGCAAGAGCTCCGTGCACTGTGCATCGCTGCCGCTCGGCATGGCTCGGATCAACGCTTCGTCTCTGGGCTACTCGGCTAAGCTCGGCTCAACTCGCCTATGCTCGGCTCAAGTCAGCTTGGATTTTGAGCGCTACGGCGCAAGTGGGGCAGAGGGAGACAGGCGGAGCGAGCGAGACAGGCGTGAGGAAAGAGAGAGTAAGCGCTATTGCTCCAAATCGAGGAGTGGGGGGTCTGCACTCTGGTCAACCAAGCCAAGTCGTCTCTTGCACCGTGCACAGTGCATGCACCACGCGCATGCACCCTGAGAGGCCCTGGCTTAGACTGTAGGTTCTTATTCCCCGACTCTATATACCGATTTTCCTTAAATTCTGATTACCCATTTTCTCGTGGCTCGGCGTTGATATGGACTTAGCAACAAAAATATAAATCCATGAATATCTGTTATCAAATCCGGTACGGTAAAAATTCTATATAACTTTAGTTTTATGATATTTATTGATAGGACCACTAATATTATAAATATTCGAGAATTAACTTTCAGGCTTTCCCCTAAACTACCATTTCACTCAGCGTGAATGAAATTATTTACAGCCTAGATTGTAGTGGTTCATCCCGCGACTTTACATACTGATTTTCATCAAATTCTCTTCAGCCGTTTTCTCGTGATGCGTGTACATACAGACAGACAAGACAAACAGACAGAAGTTACGGAAAAGTAAAAAGTGTATTTCCTTGTTACTGTGGACATGTCTGATACAGAAATACCATTATTTTAAAATTCTGAGCAATGTACAGACAAAACTATTATTTTGTATATAGCCTATAGATTAGACGTATAGGCGGGAAACTTAAGAAATTCTGACGGGAAGTGCGTACTAAAAATATGATTGAGATTAACATTGCGGAAGCAATAAGAAATTTAAAGATCGACAAGTTTTAGTAATAGCCGGTAGAAAATGGTTGTACGAAAGAGAAGGGAAAACAAACAAAACCTTTCGAATAATGATGAGTGTAAGAAAAAGAAAACTGATGTGATAAGGGCATTAAGAGCGTACTGAAGTGACGGATCTCAGGAATTACGGATAGATTTTTGCAGATTAAGAAAGGAATTCAAAGATTTAATAACTGAAAATGGAAGGACATGGCAGGCCAAAGAGGTACAATTACTAAATAGGTATTGTAAAGAAAACGAAACTAAGGAAGTATGAAACAGAATAAACATAATTTGTACAGGAAACAAAAGTAGCAACTCTCCATTAATTTGGTATAGCTTCTTCATGCAAACAATAATCAAATAAGTACTTCAGATATGGTACTATACCCCAACCAATTGTCTTTAATATATCCCCAGAAATCTTATCAATTCCAACCACTTTTCTACTTTTCAACTTCTGTATCTTACTGTAAATGTCGTTGTTATCATAGGTAAATTTTAATACAACTTTAGTATTAGTCACCTCCTCTATCTGGACATTATCCTTGTAACCAACAATCTTTAAATACTGCTGACTGAATAGGCCTACTTCTGCCTTTTGAAGATCCCCGCACACACTTCCCTTGTTCGTTAATGATTCCTGGAATGTCCTTATTGGAACCTGTTGTTGCCTTGAAGTACCTACCTATACATACTCTTCCATTTTTCACTAAAATTTGTATGACCGCCATGGACGCCCGCGAGATCTTTTCCAGGGGGGGGGGGGCACATTAACAATTTTCTTCAATATAAAAACCAATATAACGCCAGCAACATTAAAATGTATACAGAAAATGAAATGGCGTACGGCTTTTAGTGCCGGGAGTGTCCGAGGACAAGTTCGACTCGCCAGATGCAGGTTTTTTATTTGACTCCCGTAGGCGACCTGCGCGTCGTGATGAGGATGAAATGATGACGGAGATGACACAGACACCCAGCCCCCATGCCAGCGAAATTAATGAATTAAGGTTAAAATCCCCGACCCTGCCGGGAATCGAGCCCGGAACCCCCGTGGCCAAAGGCCAGCACGCTAACCATTTAGCCATGGAGCCGGACATTGTTTACAGGAATTTCCGATTATAACAAATGCTAGATGACTGTCAGTAAGCTCAGTTTATGAAATAATCCGGTATGATATTAAACAATTGAACATCAACCTTTTTAGAATTCCAGGGGCGTAAGCGCCCCCCTCGCCCACCCCCCCTTGCGGGCGCTCAAGATGACCGCCCACTATGTTTGGCATCATGTTATCCTTAGCTGACTTCTTTGCTAGATTCAGTTTCTTAGTAAGATACTTCAATTTCTTCTTCCTTCCACAGCCATTTCTAACTCTATTTCATTCCAATCTGCTCCTCCATCTTAGTCTCTTTACTTCTCTGTTTTAATATAGAGGACCTTTACCACTCCTTACCACCTTTAAAAGTATCAACCTATTTTCACATTCCTTTAAACCCATACCAGAGTCTGTTTACATTTTTATATACCGTTTCACACCGATGATAGTTACTTTTAAAAACTCCCTCATGCCTGTTTTATCTGCCATATGATACTGCCTAATAGTCCTAATATTTATGCCTTCCTTTTTTTCACATTTATTTTGAACTACGACATAAAAGCTTCGAGATCACTAGTACCATCCATTACTACGGTTTCTCTATAGAGCTCACCCGGTTTTACTAACACCACATCCAGAATATTCTTCCCTCTAGTTGGTTTCATCACTTTCTGAGTCAGCTGCCCTTCCCATTTTAACTTATTTGCCATTTGTTGGTCATGCTTCCTGTCGTTCGCATTACCTTCCCAATTGATATTTGGTAAATTGAGATCACCAGCTTTCAGTCCACAGAAGGAAGTGGAACAAACTGTAGATCTTCCGTACAAAATAAAAGCTGTAAATTTATGGTTAAACTAGCAAGATACCCGTGCTTCGCTACGGTATTATACTGAAATTTATAATTGAATGCTTATTGTTTTACATATATAATCCGCGATCTGACTCGTTTCCTGCGAGAATCCGCCAAAATTCGCGATCTGACTAGTTTTTTAATAGATTACGGCAAGTTTCCTCCCATTTTTCAATCTTTCTTTCCAGGAATCGATTTCGTACTTCCCGGGCTAGGTCCAGGTATTCCACCCGGTCAGTTGGGTCCCTAAATCTTTGCCATCTTTTCCTATAAGCATTTTTAATATGGATCAAATCCTTCAGGAGAACCGGCGTGGTGTCGTCTTGGGTGCCTTGACGGTACTGAACCCGCGGCCGGACTGCATTCTTAGTCATTACCCGTCCAGGACCCGTTTCCAGCGCGGTCCGCACATTTGACGACGGTCCAGAACATTATTATTATTATTATTATTATTATTATTATTATTATTATTATTATTATTATTATTAGATGTTCTGGACCCCACAGCAAGATGCAAGACCGCTACTTGGCGGTAAATTACATCCTCTGCCATTGTCATTATTGACAATGTGACCAGCAGCATTGTCGCGCGTAGGCAAGTGTGCGGGATTGCTGGCGATACGAATGACATACTTCCGTGCAATATTGACCTTGTTATAGAGGTGAACAATTTGACGGTCAATCTCATTCCTATCGTTTATTATAATATGTTTACATTTTTATTTATATGCCAGGAGAATCTACTGTAATCTAAGAACGTTCTCCGAAGGAAAAGATGGCTGTTGAAAACGAACCCAGGAAAGATTAAAAATGATCGGTTTATGATCAGGATAAGTACATCGAAAATCTACAGCCGGTTTCCAGTCATTCGATAGGGTCAGGAATGGAATGAATAAAGCCCCATCTAGCGGCGACAATAGGAATTGAGCCGGCTGCCGAAGCACTCCTCTGGGGCAATGATCGATGAATGACAAATGAAATTAAATATTGGACAGTGTTACTGGAATGAATGATGACAGGGAAAACCGGAGCATCCGAAGAAAAACCTGTCCCGCCTCCGTTTTGTCCAGCACGAATGTCACATGGAGTGACTGGGATTTGAACCACGGAACCCAGCTGTGAGAGGCCGGCTGGCTGCCGCCTGAGCAACGGAGGCTCCTTATAAGTACATTATGAACAGTAAAATCAATTGGTCTCACCTCCTTTTACACCCCACCGCCGTTATGTTTATTTACCCCCCCCCAAAAAAAAATTGAAATAAGGCGTTTCTTTATGTTTAAATGAGATTCCAAACACCAATGTTCACGTCTATAAACTTCAGTTTTGAAATATAAGTATCCCCATAAAAATAATTAACTTTTTCACTTCCTTTCGCACTCCCCCCCCCCCCAAAGTGAATTTTCCAGCAAAAAATACTTGTTTCTTTAATGGTAAAGGATCTTCTAAATACCAATTATCATGTCTCTAACTTCTTCAGTTTTTGATTTATGTGTCCTCATGAAAGGAATTCAACTTCTTTTCACTCCAGCCCCCCAAGTTGGTTCCCCCCCCCCCCCCCGCAAAACGCGCTTTTGTTTATTTTTAAAGGAGATCAAAATAACCATTTTTACGTCTGTAACAACTTTAGTTTTTATTAGATGTATGTATTCTCATGCAATTAAGTCAATTAATTTTTCAATTCTTTCACCCCTCCCCCCCCCCTTCATTGATTTTTCGAGAATACGTGTTTCTTTACTTTTAAAGCAGATTCCAAATATCAAATTTCACGTCTGTAACATCTTCATTTTTGAGATATCAGTAGCCTAATTAAAAGAATTTAACACCATTTTCAGTCACTTTTACCCTCCCCCCTCCACCCAAGTGGTATTTCCGAAAACTAAAAATACACGTTTCTTTATTTTAATAGAGATAAAAAATACCATTTTTAACTTCTGTAACATGTTAAGTTTTTGAGATATACTATAGAAATTCTCATTTTAAAATTTAACCCCTTTTCACCCCCCCCATTAATTGGATATTCCAAAAACAAAAAAATACCTGTTTCTTTATTTTTGAAGGTGATCCCAAACACCAATTTTCAGGTCTGCAATATCTTCAGGTTCAGAAATATAAGTAGCCTCATTAAAGGCATTCAACCCCTTTTTCACCCTTTTCCACCCTTCCTATTGGGATTTTCCGAAAACAAAAACATACGTGTTTCTTTACTTTTAATGAAGATTCTCAATACAAATTTTTACATCTATAAACTTTAAAAGTTTTGAGATATAGATACACTCATTTTTAAAATTCCCCCCTTTTCACCGCCCCATTAATTGGTTTTTCCAAAAACAAAAAATATACGTTGTACCGTACCCAGGGGTAAATATCCTCTAGGACGATGCCTCCAATCCTGTATGAATATCCGACTAACTCAGGGTTGGGCAGAGGGTGGGTTGGTTGTCGGTTGGGTCAGGATAAAAAGTCGAAGTTCTACTCTAAAATATCAATCAATGACAGGAAATGGAGATATAACACGAATGAGAAACAGTCATAGGGGGTAAGATGGATTTATTGATAAATATCCCCGATCATATTACGAGAAAACAATAAAATCAAGAAAAAATAATATGTGGAAATGAACTCAAAATGTAAAAAATAAATGGAAATCAAAAACGTTACTTGAATGATAAGACAAAATTTGAAATCAAAAATCAAGTTCAACAAAGAACATTATATACATTAAGACTGAGCTGCTTCTTATAGTCCAATGTTTATATTGTATGGCAACAAGTGTACGCAAACACTGACATGTGGTATTTCCGTATAGAGTTACACACTATCGCATCACAACGAAACGGTTTCCAAAGTTAAGTTAATTCCGAGAGTCGCGAAATGTTACCGTTAAATAAAAGTTACATTATAAAGAAAAGTTACGACGAAAAGGAAAATAATTAAGACGCAATGGACGCTATGTAAGTTATGCAAAATACTAGGGGCATATCCTACACTATATTTACAACAATTCAAATAATCAAACTAAACACATCTATATACATCGGATATCGAGTAAAGTCTTAAATGCTACACAGATTCTAATGTGAAACCCGGTTCACTACAAAAGATCTAGACAGAACTGGATAAACCACCAAAACTTCAGCACTCGGGCTGTTCCCTTTAAAACAACGAGACAAGTATACACAAATAACAATGTAAAACATCATCCTGTAAGAGAAAAACATATAAATAACCCTTGATATCACGAAGAAAGCAATGGGCAACATTGCCTCCTTCTGCTGCATTTGAGCGCTCAACAGCGCGGTCATCCGTCATGTACTTCCGGGTAGATTACGAGCTGAAAAGAAATGTTGAACTCAACACTATGCTAAAGTTTAGATTCTGTCTCCCGGGGCGGTCATAAGGAAGTATCGTCTCCTTCACACCTACAGATAAACACAGGCCAGAAATCAGCTTGCCATGAGATAACGCCTTTCGCCGGCTACACGGAAACTCACGTATATTCATACCTTCTTAGCATGCTTTTACCATTGAATATCATCAGACTCAATAGTCTGGAATTAATACTGTCCATTCTGATCACAATATACAGTCAGAAGACACTTAGCAGGCACACACATCTGCACAATATTCTTTCTCTTGTCAGGCATACAATCAGCCTGCATCCATTCATTATAATTCAGCATGCAATCCTTATCTCATTATTTCTCATAAATCCCATTGGCCTTTCACAATATGAGACTCAATTCATGTCCTTTACAGACCATCAGGTAAAACAGAATCCAACTTAACTCAAAGATCTTATTTTAACAACGACGTTCTGCAACTCCTTCAGTCAGCTTCCGTAAAATCATGCGTCATGCAGAATATCTATACCTGTCTCTATGAATAACCGAAATGAAATGAACTAATACGTATTGAACGTTGTATAAAGATGAACCTGTCAATCTAGCCCTTCTAGCATATAAATATAAGGAAAACTCGGAATATCCTATACTAAGTAACATATGTAAATAAGCAACAACTAATCCTATCAATCCCTCATTTTCCCAATCCTCTAATCATAAAGCAACATGAAAATAAAATAAACGTGCATTATTCTCGTATCCGTATCTATCATAGTAACAAAATTAAACAAACACATGCCGTCAGGTTTTACATGAAGTTAAAAAGTCTGTCTACACTGCCCTAGTACCTTAACATAATTTACATATCATGCCATAAATAACACATGCGCCTTACTGTATTTACATGACGACTCTCGAGATACCAGGATAGCAGCTTACATCCCTGCTAATTTAGTGATCTACTCCATGTCAATCACAGTATTAGAATGTGGGAATACACTTCCTTCTTCTACGGTTGTAGCCATCATCTTGCTGGAAATATTCACTGGAACACAGAAGACTTTGGTTGACAATATCTTCGCTGCTTAATGCTACGAGCCGAAATACCCTTTCTCTTTAAAAGATCAGCTAAACACACTGATACATTTATCATACACTTCACTTAAAGGGTGAGAATACAGTTTGAAAAGCAGCACACGGTTCGCTACGGAAGTTCATCGCGAAACGCGCCTGTCGCGAAATAGTGAAACAATAGCACGTTTCCACTACACTTGTTACACATCGGTCACTAAGCACCGTCTTTAGATATTGAAAATAAACTCTGCTAAAATATCCTATTCCGTTTACTCAAGACCAGTAAAATCCTCCAACTGCACAATTTAAAATATCACTGAGAACCAGATACTGTTACTGGAATCACGATCACCAGTTCAGAGTTTGTGCTTCCGCACTATCCAAGCATTTAACACAGAGTGACGCTCTCCAGAGCTAGGGTCACAGAGGAGGCTTCGGTGACGCCATCTCAATAATGGGGTTCCCGGGTGTCTGAACCAACCACCAATCAGAAAATTCGTCGTATATGATGACACAATATTATTTGTGATATATTCACAAAACACAGCTCAAACACTAGCAAATCGCTTCCACCAATTTTTATATTACTTTTCCAAATATATCTTACTTCTGAAACTGTGGAAAACCGATTACCTACAGAAACTGACTTTAGCAACTGAGCACGTTGGTCATTCTGGAATTAAGATTTGGCGCGGTGTAGCCTCCATGTTTCCCAAGTCCTTAATTTCCATTGGCTGAAATATATTGCTTAGTCAGCATCTACTACACGTGTCGATCCTTGCCAGCGTTTGGTTACTCCATCCTTTCTCACGGCCATACGGAAATATGAAGCAATGTCCAGCGACTCACTGTCTTGCTCAACATCCGGTATCAACTATCTTGGGATACGATGCTTTAACATGTTAGACTGTAACTTTTATGAATAAATTTTACATAGTGGGTCAAATAATATTCTAATTATTATTATTATGGGCCGGCAGGATACTGCTCAACGTGTTTCTTTATTTTTAAAGGAGATCCCAAACACAAATTTTCAGGTCTGTAATATCTTCAGTTTCAGAGATATAATTATTCTCTTCAAAGGCATTCAACCCCTTTTTCACCCCTCCTATTGGGATTATCCGAAAACAAAAAATACGTGTTTCTTTATTTTTAATGAAGATTCTAAATACCAATTTTTACATCTGTAAACTTTAAAAGTTTTGAGATATAGATACACTCATTTTAAAAATTCTTCCTCTTTTCACCCCCCCCCATTAACTGGATTTTCCAAAAAGACGTGTTTATTTTTAAAAGAGATCAAAAGTACCAATTTTCAGGTCTGTAATATCTTCAGTTTCTGAGATATAAGTATCGGTATCCTGATTAAAGCCATTCAACCCCTTTTTCACCCTTTTTCACTCCTATTGAGATTTTCTGAAAACAAAAAAATACGTGTTTCCTTATTTTTAAAGAAGATTCTAAATACCCATTTTTACATCTGTAAACTTTTAAAGTTTTGAGATATAGATACACCCATTTTAAAGTTTCACCCACCGGGCGAGTTGGCCGTGCGCGTAGAGGCGCGCGGCTGTGAGCTTGCATCCGGGAGATAGTAGGTTCGAATCCCACTATCGGCAGCCCTGAAGATGGTTTTCCGTGGTTTCCCATTTTCACACCAGGCAAATGCTGGGGCTGTACCTTAATTAAGGCCACGGCCGTTTCCTTCCAACTCCTAGGCCTTTCCTATCCCATCGTCACCATAAGACCTATCTGTGTCGGTGCGACGTAAAGCCCCTAGCAAAAAAAATTCACCTCCCTTTTCACCCCCTTAGGGACGGAATATCCAAAAATCCTCTCTTAGCGAGCACCTACATGTTAATATGAATATTCCCCAAAATTTCATTTCTTTATGTCCAGTAGTTTTGGCTCGGCGATGATGAATCAGTCAGTCAGTCAGTCAGTCAGTCAGTCAGTCAGTCAGGACAAGTTATTTTATATATATAGATTCGGGTTTATCCCACTAGACGGAGCAATTAAACCGATGATAGACACATCTAACAGTTGAAGACCAAAATATCTTATAGTACACCAGTTCATGTTTGTTGACATAGATGGCCTTACAGAAAGCGCGCAATTTAACTGGCCGGGGAAGATGTACTCCCGGTACAACAATAATAATTTTAGTTTTAATTCTTTTGGCTCATCTGGCCCCAATACTGGTGTTGAAACTTCGTTTATTTTTATTTTCATTTATCGATTTAGTTGCTGAATATTTTAATCTGAAGTCCTATGTAGGCCTGTAAATATGGCTGTTTTCCTTCTTTGCTATTATGAGTTGTAGTTATCTTGATAATTAATTACATTTTGTCTGTGCAAAGTTCTCGGTTCATATCGAAAGGGTTGATTCAACATTTGTTTGATATAATTAATAATGGTATGTTCTGTCACTTAATACAACAACCTTACCAATTTTTTACTCTGCGCGTTGAGTGGCTTAGACGATGGAACACTGGCTTTTTGAGAGCAAATTTCGGGGTTGTAGTAAGGATGTAAAAGAGAGATCGTGTAAGTCACTGGTAAGACTCAAATTAGAGTATGGTAGCGTGTGGGACCCTCACTGGGATTACTAGATTTGAGAACAGGAAATGATCCAAAAGAAAGTTGCACCATTTGTTCTGGGTGATTCTTAACAAAAGAGTAGTGTTACAAAAATGTTGCAAACCTGGGGCCGAATAAACTTGAGAGGAGTTTTAAAACTGGGAAGGATCACACTGTGAAAATAAAGTTGGTATTCAAGATAACAAATTTTTACAAATATGTATTTATATTAAAGGATTTAGGGATTCGAATAATTTACGGAGGGAGAAGTTCGATAAATTTCCAACTTTCTTGAAACCATTTAAAAAAGACTAGGTAAACAACTGTTAGAGAATCTGTCACCTGGGCGACTGCCCTAAATCCACATTAGTGGCGTTTTATTTATTTATTTATTTATTTATTTATTTATTTATTTATTTATTTATTTATTTATTTATTTATTTATTTATTGGCGGGTTTGATCCCGGCTCAGTTCGGTGGCATTTGAAAGTGATCAAATACCCCAGCCTCGTATCATTAGATTTAATGGCACTTAAAGGAACTCTTTCGGGACAAAATTCCAGTACTTCGGCGTCTACAAAAACCATAAACGTAGTCACTCGAACGTAAAACGAATACATTTTTATCATTACTGATATTACACTCGTAGGCGTCGCCTTTGATCACATGAATAGAGATAAGATTTTAAACTTAAGCTTCGTCATAAGTTCTTGAAAAAAACGTGTCGATTCACACTGTTCGAAAAAACAGGAGAATTATTTTACTATTCGGAGATCCGATGTTCGAACACAGACTGATTTTTTTGTGAATTCCATGACACCTAGGCTTATTAAGTCCTAGTTCACCGGGCGAGTTGGCCATGCGGTTATGGACGCGCAGCTGTGAGCTTGCATCCGGGAGATAATGAGTTCGAACCTCACTATCGGCAGCCTTGAAAATGGTTTTCCGTGATTTCCCATTTTCACACCAGGCAAATGCTCGGGCTGTACCTTAATTAAGGCCACGGCTGTTTCCTTCCCACTCCCCTAGCCCTTCCCCATCCCATCGTCGCCATAAGATCTATCTGTGTAGGTGCGACGTAAACCAAATTGTAAAAAGAAAATCCTAGTTCCAAGTAATGACGTGCACATACACTGTAAAAACCATTCTCAAAATAACACGTGTGATTTCTGCGGGAACAAGCGCAGATGGCTGAAGTACGAAAATAAATTTTCATTATGATAATCTCTGACCGATTCGTCCTACTATTTTGCTGTTACGTGCTGCATGGTACGCACGGGAAGTAGTTCTGCGCTTTTGCTAGAGATCGCATGACATGTACATCGACTAGTGCTGCCCTCCAACGCAGAGCGGGCGATGCTGCAGACTTGTGAATCACAGGACACAGAATCGTGGATTTTCTCCGGCGAAATAACCTGTACCGTTCTTTTATATTTAACAAGATTTTGCCTAGTTTACTAGTGCATTTAAATATTTTTTTAAAAATTACCCAGTTGTCCGGCCCCGCGGTGTAGGGGACAACGCACCCGTCTGTCACCCAGTGGCCCCGGGTTCGATTCCCTGCTGGATCAGGGATTTTTAATTGTAAATGATTGATATCCCTGGCCTCGGGACTGGGCGTTCGTGTCGTCCTTAATGTTCCTTTCCTCACATTCAACACTTTACACTTTCGCCATTTCCAAATACACGCAGTTCTATAACATATGATGCAAAGTAGGGGCAAAATATCTTCTTGGGTTGACGCCCAGAATAAATAGCATTTTTTAAAAATATCCAGATTGAGTTCTTTTTCTTGTTGTTCCTGCTCTGGGTTTGTTCTGATTCAACATTTGACATCTCTGTTTTCGCATATGATTAATCTGCCAAGTTGTAAACAAGCGACTGTTGATATAGCGATCATAACTACAGGACCTCCAGTTTTACATTACCGAGCTCGATAGCTGCAGTCGCTTAAGTGCGGCCAGTATCCAGTATTCGGGAGATAGTAGGTTCGAACCCCACTGTCGGTAGCCCTGAAAATGGTTTTCCGTGGTTTCCCATTTTCACACCAGGCAAATGCTGCGGCTGTATCTTAGATAAGGCCACGGCCGCTTCCTTCCCACTCCTAGCCCTTCCCTGTCCCATCGTCGCCATAAGACCTATCTGTGTCGGTGCGACGTAAAGCAACTAGCAAAATAAATAAATAAATAAATAAATAAATAAATAAATAAATAAATAAATAAATAAATAAATAAATAAATAAACCGAGCTCGATAGCTGCAGTCGCTTAAGTGCGGCCAGTATCCAGTAATCGGGAGATAGTGGGTTCGAGCCCCACTGTCGGCAGCCCTGAAGATGGTTTTCCGTGGTTTCCCATTTTCACACCAGGCAAATGCTGCGGCTGTATCTTAATTAAGGCCACGGCCGCTTCCTTCCCACTCCTAGCCCTTCCCTGTCCCATCGTCGCCATAAGACCTATCTGTGTCGGTGCGACGTAAAGCAACTAGCAAAATAAATAAATAAATAAATAAATAAATAAATAAATAAATAAATAAATAAATAAATAAATAAATAAATAAATAAATAAATAAATAAATAAATAAATAAATATACCGAGCTCGATAGCTGCAGTCGCTTAAGTGCGGCCAGTATCCAGTAATCGGGAGATAGTGGGTTCGAGCCCCACTGTCGGCAGCCCTGAAGATGGTTTTCCGTGGTTTCCCATTTTCACACCAGGCAAATGCCGGGGCTGTACCTTAATTAAGGCCACGGCCGCTTCCTTCCAATTCCTAGGCCTTTCCTATCCCATCGTCGCCATAAGACCTATCTGTGTCGGTGCGACGTAAAGCAAATAGCAAAAACTAAATAAATAAATAAATAAATAAATAAATAAATAAATAAATAAATAAATAAATAAATAAATAAATAAATAAATAAATAAATAAATAAATAAATAAATAGCAGTTTTACATTGTATTCAAACAGTGGGGACATGCCTTTGAGGTTAAATATTCCATATGCATTGATCGGGATTCCAGCCGTGGCCGAATTGGTGAGAAGTCAGTGATATGGATTCTTGAATTAATTCTTTTTGGAAAATCACTAGTATTTTAGACAGCTACTGTAATAATATTTAGAAGTTTGCGAGTTTACACCGGTTTGAAATTACGTTTCAGAAGGTAGAAAATCTCAGATATGTGTGCATACTATTTTTATAAACTCCTAGATAAAAAATGGAATATGTTGATAGTAAAAAGTTTAGGATTTCGTCATGTTCCTACATATCAGAATATTTTAACTTGGCTTTCTGTATAATATAGTGCTTTTCCATTTCTGCATGTGGAATATATAGGCTAAAGAAATCATCTTCGTCACATTCTACACGGAGGCGTCCGCCTCTCTTTGTACTTTTGGTCCCCTCAGATTGTGGATTCCACTTTTTCTTTATTGATCTATTTGTGTTTGAAGATTCCATTGTCAACCAAAATTTATAAAATACGTTGCTTATTACATTTCCTGGAAGAAGGTTTCTTGGCTTTATAGCCTTTTCACAATTTATTTTGAATCTCCGTGAACGGTTTTTGGCCTTTAGAATTATCCGTTTGTGTGTATTCCTGGCCTTTTCTTTCCTCTCCCTTAAAAAAATAGCATTTTTGATTTCTTTATATACAGATTTTATCATCAGTTAGGATCCTTGACTGAATGGTCAGTGTACTGGTCTGCGGTGTAGAGGGCTCGGGGTTCGATTCCCAGCTGGGCCGGAGATTTTAATTGCCTGTTGTTAATTTCTACAACTCAAGGAATGGGTATTCGTGTTTGTTCCTTCATATACACGCAACACATCACGCTACCAACCACCACAAAAACACGCAAGCTAGGCTGAATAGATCGGCCTTCTGAGCCCAACTTGGCGGTTCGATCCTGGCTCAGTCCAGCGGTATTTGAAGGTGCTCAAATACGTCAGCCTTGTGTCAGTAGATTTACAGGCACGTAAAAGAACTCCTACGGGACAATATTCCGGCAGCTTGGCGTCTCGGAAAACCATTAAAATATAGTTAGTGGGACGTTAATAAAACAGTATTATAAAAACACGCAATGCATTCCTCCGCATAGGGTTTGCATCAGGAAGGGCATCCGGCTTTAAGACTGGACCAAGTTCACGTGTGCGATATAGTTCGCACCTGCGACCCCGCCAGTGTGGGAAAAACGGTAGAAGAAAACATTTTATTATCCATCAATGATTACAACCATTTCTGCCTTATGTAGTAGCTACTTTCATTGAAGTGCCCACCCATGTAATCGTCAACTTTTGTTAAAGCCTGTTTATGGACAGAATTACCCTTGTTTTTCTCTAATATTCAGATCCATACTCCATTTGCATGGGTGACATCTTTCAAGCTACAAATGATTTGGAGTACAGTCTATTTTTCTCATACCCTAACACACTTACTTGATTATACACTCGGGGTTGTCGGATCGCATATCGGCTTTTTAGGATGTTTGAGGTGGACGAACACTTTTATGACTAATAACTGTATTTTTCAATTTTTTTAATTCATATGTTAATACTTCCCTCTTTAATTTGGTGAAATAATTTAGTTATCCCCACTACTTCCAATGTTTACGTATGTCAATTGCTACATCCTGCTCTGGCATATATTTGTTGCTCATTTTTCGTAACTTCCAAGTTCATCCATAGTTCTCATCATTCATAACTCTAAAATTATTTAATTAATTTTGTTTGTAACTTGGCAGTGTATAACATTTGTATAAAATACGCTCTCGGCTCTTCTTCTTTGACACAATGTAATTTTCAGAAACTATTACTCGTAGTAGTGTAACAATTTGAAAAATCGATATGAAATTCAACGGTTAAGAAAATAAATATATCGTGTAGAAGTATCTTAGATTCTAGGGTATGTAGATTATATGTCTTATTTCCTGGTCTTTCACCCCATTATTGCGGGTCAGCAATAACGTAGATTAAACCCGGTTTTACGACTGGATGCCCTTCCTGACGCCAATCTTACTTAGAGGAATGTATTTACTATTGTGTCTTTCTGTGGTGATCGTATTCAAACGGATATGTCTCACTCTGCTTTAACTCTCCTATACTTAATTATTTGTTACGAGATCTGTCCAGGGTATTCTGAGGATTCTCCTATGTAACCACATTTCAAAGGCCTCTACTCTGTACATAAAGGAAGCTTTGACGGTTCAGGTCTCTACTCTGTAAAGCAATGTTGACCAGATATAACATTTCAACAGCCTTTTTCCCGAGTCTTATGTTTAGATTATTATCATAAAAGAATGACCTCATATTTTAGAAAGATGATTAGAAATATCAATACGGCGGGCCGGGGCCCTATGAATCGAAGGTCTCTACGCTGACCATTCAGCCAAAACCGGGTGAGTTGGCCGTGCGGTTAGGGGCGCGCGGCTGTGAGCTTGCATCCGGGACATAGCGGGTTTTAGCCCCACTGTCGACAGCCTTGAAGATGGTTTTCCGTAGTTTCCCATTTTCACCTTAATTAACGCCACGGCCGTTTCCTTCTCACTCCTAGGCCGTTCCTATCCCACCGTCGCCAAAAGACCTATTTGCTTGGTGTGAAAATGGGAAACCACGGAAAACCATCTTCAGGGCTGCCGACAGTGCGGTTTGAACCCACTATCTTCCGAATGCAAGCTCACAGTTGCGCGCCCCTAACCGCACAACCAACTCGCTCGGTACTCCCCTTTTGAAGCATGTTTCTAAAGTTCTTGTCCGTCCGATCTTGACTCTGGATCACTGATTACAGTAAATGTTTTGTATGATTCTAATATATTGTACTGTATGTCTGTTTCTGTTGGAGAATCAGTGTTTCGTGTTTGACTTGTTTGACTCTGTCGAATACTTTCTCATAGTCAAGCATAGCCTGAGCTTATTATGTTTCAATACACTTGGTAATTTTTCAAAATGTCATACCCCAGGTAACTTCGGCCCTAATTACCCGAGTCTACCGCAATGGTACCGTTATGTTCGGCGTAAGATTCTCTATTCGACGATACACACATCATGGGCCAGAATTTACATTCAGAGGTCGAGTCGAAGCAAATTAATTTTGATTCACACTTTCGGCCCCACATAACTTCGTCCGTAAAGGTCGTAGGAAAACCGTTGCAGTACTATACCATCATATGGAACTCAGAGACAGGTTTCTAGTGGTATCTCACATGCGGGGTCTGAATTGGTATTTCGACGCTCAAATCGCCAGTTTGGCTTGTAACCTATTTAAAAGATGTTCATTTTGATTATAAAGTCACTGTATTTGTTATTTATGCTTTTTGTTATTATATTATTTAGCCTCCGATCAAATGAACCGTTCGCTCCTTGGAGCTGTTCGAAGTGTACTGAATCATTCGAAATCGGAGGATCGCGAAGCGTCTCCTCCACCGCCCCCGCGCGGCGCTGATGACGACAGCACGGTAAGATTACCAGTGAAACATGTAGTCCAAGAACCAACCTGAGCAATGGTGCATTCAAATTAAACGTACTGCTTATTCTTGGAGAGTAATTGCCACGTACCCGAGAACAAAATTTCGTAATGCTCACTTTCCGAACAACAGTGGGTGAGTTGTATAGCGCTGTCACGTCAACTTTATGCAGGTAATTTACAGGGAAACCTGAACATCATTTAATGATTGGTATTGAAATACTTGTTATGCATTTTTAGTTGATGAACAATAAACAAAAGGAATGAAAATAGTAATGTTATTGGCTTTACATCCCACCAACTACTTTTACGAGTTTCGGAGATGCCGAGTTGCCGGAATTTACTCCCGCGGGGGTTCTTTTGCGTGTCACTAAATGTAGCGACACGGAGCTGAAGTATTTCAGCATCTTCAAATACCGCCGCACTGAGCCAGGACCGAACCTGCCAAGCTGGGATCAGAAGGCCAGTCCTCAACCATCTTAATCACTGAACCCCGGTAAAAAAAAAATGAATTTCTCTAAATATAGGTTTGCGAAAGGTGTACCTCGCCCCTTAAATGCGAGATATCCGTGTTCAGTAGATTTATTGGCACGTCGAAAAACTCCTTTTCAGGACAACAAAACATAGAGATTTCTGTGTCCTTTAAAATGGATAGTACTTGATGGGGCGTTAAATACATTATTATTTTTCTTTCCTTCTCCATTAGACAGTTTCAATGCTTCGTCCTTTGTAGTTCCTTTTTCGTCATCCAATACTCCTTCATCTGTTCACTACGCCTCCTTCTCTTCTCCTCAGATCATTTTGAGCCTGTTTTCTTTCCCTCGCGACCTGGAATCCTTCCATTTTTAGCACTTTCTTTCGAAAAATCTCTCTCTCTCTCTCTCTCTCTCTCTCTCTCTCTCTCTCTCTGTTCCTTCTTCTTCCCTTATGTTGTTTCTTTCCAAATCTTTCTTGACTTCATGAATCCAGATTTCAGTATTTAACCTGTTGTCATCCATTCTGTATAAATGTCCAAAAATTATCTTCCGCATTGTATCTTTTATGTTTTCTATGTTCCGGTATATTTCATAATTACTTCTTGATTAAAGAGTTCTATAGTTCTTAGCGGGCCGAGTATAATTTTTATTTCCAGTACTTCTAATTTATTCAGCTTGTAATTAAGTACTAGACATTCACTTGTGTATAGGCATTCCAGTTTGACTACTGTGTTGTAGTGCTGTATTTTAAGGTTTTTAGATAAACACTTTATTATTATTATTATTATTATTATTATTATTATTATTATTATTATTATTATTATTATTATTATTATTATTATTATTATTATTATTATTATTATATCTCATACTTGCACGGACAGAGAGATACGAGCTGCTGTGTGTTCTGGAAAGGAAAACTTTTTACATCATCACCATTATTACCAATATAACTATTTCAGCGCTCCCAAGCCGTGATGATAAAGGCGTGCCTAGTTTATTCGCTCTCAAGTTGTCAGGAAATTTAGAAGCATGGTTTCCGTATTTCGAAAGAATAACCTAATTATTTTTCAGCCCAAACGGAAATTAGACAGGGTTAAAGATGAGCCTAATATTGTTTTATATTATTTATGAATGAATGTTTAATGAAGAGTCTTCCTTTTTATTTTCTCTGTTGGTGATTTAATTTTCGCAGTCTATGATTTCAGGGAAAAATATCCATATTTCCGCTAATAAAATTGTGGCAGCCCTAGAAACGTGCTACTCCGGAAATTAAAATCTTCTGTTTAAATTTGTAAGACTTCTCTGGGAGCCAGAGTGAGGAAAATATCAAAGAAGAACTACACGCGCGAAAGCAGCTCTCAACATTGAGATTCCAGGGGTGTGAAGTGTATTTAACCACTTACCTACTATTATTGTATTTATGAAATAGCCTCTATTATGAAACTTACGGTATAGTTTGACGTACGGTAAATCAGTCTTCGCTTTCGCTGAGACACTTCAGTTTTATAAATGTTGATTTAATTAAAGACAATATTGTTCTGTACCTGTTGTTGAAGGGTATATTCAGTGCATATACAGGTATATTGCTCTGTTTATTAGCTATGTATATATTCATTATTTTGACAACGTCTAGTACGCAGAATAAATAAATTGTCTTTGCAAAGTAAAGTAATTCTCTTTGTTCTTGAGTGTGTAATGTCAAATACAAGAATGATTGAATAATAATAATAATAATAATAATAATAATAATAATAATAATAATAATAATAATAATAATAATAATAATGGGCGTTGTAATGCAGACCCTTCGACGAGGGCAGATGGTGTCTGCCATGTCAAACAGCATAAAAGCCTATTACATGAGCCAGTGGAGTTAATCGTTTAATATTAAAATCCATTGACCTTGATGGAAATCGAACCCAATCCTGGCTACTCAGCCAAGGAGCTGGAAATAATAATAATAATAATAATAATAATAATAATAATAATAATAATAATAATAATAATAATAATAATAATAATAATCGTATGGCCTCACCAACCGAATTGCAGGACTTATAAAATGGTGCCACTTAGGTAGCCTGCCTATCAATTTTGGCATTCCGATTGTGCTGCTATCTAGCAACGAAAGGGGAATTTTACTCAAGTGGATATTGTGGCTGAGTTAATTTAATTTTGTCATATGACACCTAGTGTGCCACCAGAGATCTTTAATATGCCAACAACAATGGCATGGAATGCCAAATTTTAGATCGTACTTCAAAATTCGACCACTGTACTACTGATCCACCGAGGCGGGTAATAAGAAGGGTAACGGCTTCTCTTTGTGTAAATTTATACAACTCCGTATATATCCCTGTAGTATGGATTTTATATATATATTGTTTTTACTGATCGTCCGCAAAGATTTAATTTCAATGGTAAACCAGGGCTCTTATTTTCATTTGTTTAGAAGAAATCAGGGCTAGACGTCTGTCTGATGTCAGAACATGGCGGCTCTTAGAACTTCACCGCTGGTTCCTAGCCCTTTTCTACATAGTTGCTTCTTCAACAGTCCAAAATGTTGGATATAAGTCTGTCTCATGTCAGGACAGGATGGTCCAATACATTCCAATTGAAGTGTCTTCACCGAGCTCGATAGCTGCAGTCGCTTAAGTGCGGTCAGTATCCAGTAATCGGGAGATCGTGGGTTCGAGCCCCACTGTCGGCAGCCCTGAAGATGGTTTTCCGTGGTTTCCCATTTTCACACCAGGCAAATGCCGGGGCTGTACCTTAATTAAGGCCACGGCCGCTTCCTTCCACTTCCTAGGCCTTTCCCATCCCATCGTCGCCATAAGACATATCTGTGTCGGTGCGACGTAAAACAAATAGCAAAAAAAAAATAATAAATAAATAAATAAATAAAAATAAAATAGAAGTGTCTTAGCAACTGATGTGTGCAGTATGGTTGTCCAACATTTTTTTTACGGTCACAGAATCTCGCTGACGATGATTAATAGCAGTGTTCTTGGTTGTTACCCACATCTCCTTTCGGGATTTCAAGTCTCCTTTCTAGCTTTCTTGCCTTCAGCAGTTGAAGAATTTAAAATATATGGAGTTAGAGTAGAAAAGTAGAAGCTACGTTTTCATGAAGAGTTCTGAATGAGTTGTAAGCCACTAGTTATTCTCTCTCAGTACTATATATCCTTGACACTCGAGCCACGAGATATCCGGGATTCCTAACGTGGCGCCATGCCCCCGACTGTGGTCCAACACTGCTGCGGTAGACCTGTTCTAAGTGGCCAGCAGGATCGTCTCTCTAGAGGTTAAAGGGCGGCAAGTTTCAGAGAGGGCGGGGTAAGACGGCATTCATTTTATTTTGTGTCTAAACAGGCTTTTTCATTTTAATTGGCTTCTTTGCATGCAAGGAACAAGATATTCTGTGGGGAAAACTACAATGTGCCCCCCTCCCCCACCCTCTTCCACTGTATGGCAATGTTGTTTCAAACATAAACGAATTTTTTACTTAGTTGCTACGAGGTTACGATTATTATATGCATACTGGGAACATATGCTAAATTTTAAACACATAACCACAGAAATGTCCTCTAAATAATAATAACGTTATTTGTTTTACGTCCCACTAACTAATTTTACGGCTTTTGTAGACGCCTAGGTGCCGGAATTTAGTCCCGCAGTAGTTCTTTTACGTGCAATAAATCTACCTATATGAGGCTGACGTTGTTTTAGCACCTTCAAGTACCACCGGACTGAGCCAGGATCGAACCTGCCAAGTTGGGGTCAGAAGGCCAGTGTTCAACAGTCTAAGCCACCTCAGCCCGGCGAAGTATCCTCTCTTACACACTTCTACTGAGCTTTGAAAGCAGTGTATACTGACATTTTTCTGACATCTTTTTCGTAACGTTAGGTATAATTTAGGATTAAAATTCGCGTACTTATAATTTGTATGTCTTTTTTATTGTTTGTGATATAGTGATGTTTGTTAGTAAGCAATTGAAGTTATTTTGTAGTAAAACAGTGCTTTAGTGTGTGTAATAACTTTGCGGATACTCACCTTACTTTAGGATATTCCTTATACCCTCTCGTGTACAGATCCTTTTTTTAATTAACGTTACCTGTATGCAGTTTCAATTTATGACCTTACCTTTAAAACGCCTCGTACGGAGAAAATGAACTGGATCGAAGGTAGTGAAAAGTGGCCCAACACAGGAAATGGACACTTTCAATCTGAAGGAAGTTCCTCTTCTTCGTCATAATTCCATCCCAGCATATTTTTGGGCGAATGTGAAAAATAGAAAAGCAAAAGAGCAAAGTCATCTCCGCACAGGCCTTGAATGCCCGTTGAGGAGTGGAGGTAAAGGCCTCCACTATCTGTAACCTTGGGGTAGAGTGGTTAGCTCTACGCTCAATGTGAACATTTGAGGACGAAAAGATACTCAAAGAGTACTTGAATAGACGTCAGCAAATTTCCGGGAAGTGAAAGTTTATACCCTAATTATTAGATTTGTTGTTGCCTAATAAACAAAAGTGATTCCGAAGGGTTCAGGGATTGATCCCCAGCATTCGAGTCTAAAAATATTCACCGTTTAGCAGACCCTAGCTCTCAGTCTCTTTTTTATTGGGGGTTGGGGGGGGGGAGGACGGGTTTAGTCTCTTCATAGTCCCTTATTCTTAGAATAAGGTCGCCTTTCTAGCTTTCTTGCCTTCAGCAGTTGAAGAATTTAAAAAATATGGAGTTGGAGTAGAAGAGTTGTGCGAGGTATTGTTCTTCAAATTATGATTTTATCTAGTCCGGCCCCGCGGTGTACAGGGCAACGCGTCCGCCTGTCACCCGGCGGCCCTGGTTTCGATTCCCGGCCGGGTCAGGGGTTTTTAATTGTAATGATTAATATCCCTGGCCTGGGGACTAGGTGTTTGTGACGTCCTTAATCTTCCTTTCCTCACACATAACATTCCACACTAACGCCATTCCACTTACACGCAGGTTCATACAATATGGTGCCAGAAGGGGCAAAAGATCCACATGGGTCGACGCCCCTAACAAATAGCATTATTTAAACAATTATTTTATCTTATTATATTATAGGTGAAATGAAGGTGTATGGCTTTTATTGCCGGGAGTGTCCGAGGACGCTAGGTACAGGTCTTTTGATTTGACTCCCGTAGGCGACCTGCGCGTCGTGATGAGGATGAAATGATGATGAAGACGACACATACACCTAGCCCCCGTGCCAGCGGAATTAACCAATGATGATTAAAATTTCCGACCTTGCTGGGAATCGAAACCGGGACCCCTGTGACCAAAGACCGGCATGCTAACCATTTAGCGAGCCGAACTTGTCCTCTGACACTCCCAGCACTAAAAGCCATTTCATCAACCTATTTAATTGTGTGCTATATTAAGGCGATGGATTTGTGCAGTTCTTGGATTTTGTCTTCATTCATTGTTGGTATATCCAGGGTTGGTGAAGTAATTTAATTGCTACAAAGCAAAGCAAAGTAAAGCAAAACCATATTCGTACAGGCCATGAAGGCCCCTGGAGGGGTGGAAGGTAAAGGCTTCCACTATCCGTAACCTCGGCAGTTGATGGGGTAGAGTGGTTAGCTCTACGCCCGGCCGCCTTTGTCCCCAAGAATTAACCTGATACTCATTTTTGGTGTAGTCTGAGTGAACCTCAGGGCCATATACACCTCCGGAAGTCGAAATCTCGTTTCTTAAATTTTTCGACTTCCTGACGGGAAATCGAACCCACGTCCTTCCGGGTGAACCGAGGACACATTTACCACCTCGACCAGACAGTCCCTATTTACTTGCTACGTTTTATAAAAACAAAACAAAGAAATAAAATTGAGTTTCTTTTTAAAAAATAGGAGATTTGATCGTGCGACCCCTTATGTGGGGTACCGTTAGGAATCTCTCTTTAGGTCCGAGACGATGGCACTACAACTATGACCCTTAGAGACAAAGTTATACGGGGATAAGAAATTTGAGAATGTCTTAATTTGCTACTGGAACATCAACGCTAGTAGGATATATCCACCCGAATGAAAAAGGGATATTCTTATTCCACATAAATGGCCAACAAGAAAATGTACTCAATGAAGTACAAGGATACATTTAGAAAAGGCTGGAAATAGCAAAATATAAGGGGTTCTAAATCATAGACATATGTAAATAAGTAGGCAACGTCCTACTTGGGCACGGTTGCCGAATTAGACAGAGGATAAGACCAGATAAACGACGACTGGTAGAAGGAAAAGATTAATTCTAAAAATGTTTAAATTTTGAAAAGATCTAGTTGCAGTGCATGAAAGGCTAAGAGGATACCGAGGGTAACACACTGGAACGTCCTAGTAACATAGAGACATACACCAAAACTTGCCCTGTTACACGGTTAAGAATGGCCAGTTTTGTTATTCCCTAGATAATTTAACAATATACATAAATGGCGGAATCTAAAGATTGCATGGTAAAATGTACGATAAAAAATATCTTCCCCAACCTGGAGGGTACCCTTCTCTTTTAAAATTTATAACATGCCATATGGCCTCTCCTGAACTTAGGCAACACCTTTTGCACCTCTTTTCCGTACCTTCTGGCCTATATTTTCTGAATTATGTGCTACTAATTTACATTTCATGGGATGGCATCCCTCTCAACCAGCACGGTGTTACCAGCTGTATTTCGCCATAAGACCTTACCAGCTAGTTATAAAAGAGGGGTGTTTCTTCTCTGGGAGAGCCTCTGTGCATGGCGACTGGAATAGTAAACTCGGCGTGTGACTGTGGGACTGCGTCGTGTAGTTTAAAATCTTCAGTATGTAGAAACTTAAATTATATTCGAGTAATTACATTTTTGTCTAGATTTCTGTTACACTCGTCGGGGTACACCTGACTACATCCTCTAAAGCGTGTCCTTAGAACCAAAGTCATTGTTTGATTTCCACACTTCTTTGGTTCTACGAACGATTTTTTTCATTTAAGAAACATGGATAATATCGACTCATTATCCGACATCTTAGCTGAAAGGTCAGCGTTGAGGCCTTCGGTTCTGTTTCGCTTCAGAAGGCACCGGGCACGATTCCTGGCCGGGTCGGGGATTTTAATCGTATCTGATTAATTCTTCTGGCTCGAGGGCTGGGTGTTTGTGTTTGTCCCAACACTCTCCTCATCATATTCAAACAATACACCCAACCAATCACCACAGGAACACGCATCGTTCCACATAGCGTTGGCGTCAGGACGGACATCCGACTGTAAAACAGGACCGAATCCACATGTGCAACACAGTTCGGATCCGAAACCCCACATGTGTGGGAAAAGCGGTGGAAGAAGAAAATAATATAATATCAACTCATTAATTATTGACCAAGATTTCTTTAATAGAATTATGTTTTCTTAATTGTAATTGACCTGTTTCGTTAACCTCAAATAATACTAGATTTTAGTTTTCTGAACGACCTATAAAATTGTATCTTTCGTTGTGTTAAGGTTTGTTTTTATTCTGATATGTACATATGTTTCAGATTCTGGTTAAACATTTTTATAAATATATAAGCAATAAACCGGTTTGTGTTGTACAAAATTTTTTTTTGAAGGCCCGCTTTTGGAAACATATCTATATATATTATATCACGATGTCCCCACTTGTTGCCTGTGTTCGCGCGGGCTGATCTTTAGAAACACCGAATGGATTTTAATCCAAATTGAGGAAGGTTTCCGTATATGAATAGTTATTGTGTTGCAAAAGGGAGCCGAGTAGCGGCGAATATATAGAAGGAAGTGAAAGAAAAATTGGCCATTCGAGCGCTTTGTTGCCTTACGCCGCCTAAACCTTAAGTATGTGTGGAGGAATAGTTGAGCTTAACAAGCTCTACAAAAAAAGCTCGCGATGGTGTATATATATATATATATATTGTACCCTTATCAGCACACTGTCGTAGAAGCATTTGTTAGCTCATCAATTCGGATTATATTTTGGAATCCAGGTGAGATGACATTATTGTCTCTAGACAAAAAAGGTCCCTTGACTATCGATCTCTGTGGCGTGTGGTCCCATATGACCATGACCCAATAGGGGCAATTTCGCTGTAATATGGTCCCATGGGCTATGGGGTTTTATGGGAAAGGTCCCATTATATATATGTCCAAAAGGTAGCCTCCCACAAAAGCAATCAACCTTACAATTAGAAACCATATTTTGTGATTCATCGCGCATTCCTTATCAAAATAAGTTGTTTATTCATCTCCATAATTTCATTAAAATAAAAGTACACTTCACGGTATGTCACTTGCATGTATAGTTTAGGAGTTATCGTCGTGTTAGTGACGACGCAGGAATAGTTTAACCATCGCATGGGGAGAAAGGAACAAGACGGCAGGCAGGGCCTTGGCAAAAAGTTCGTAATGGGTTTACGTATAGTACATACATGAGGAGGAAAACAATTAATGTCGCCTGCAAGGAAATGTTATAAGGTCTTTCACCATTTGTACGAAGCCGGGGTAGTTCTCTAGTCTCGAAATAAGTTCGACTTAAGAACCAATGGTTCCACGAGGTATTTCTTGATAAATAGGAAACAAATTCATTTGTATGCCGCATGAGAACAGACACTCTTCAGGTAAACTTAACATTTCGCCGAAACCTTGTTCCTCTTCCTCAGAAGTAAACCAGGAGCTTTCCTGCAATTTGTCTATTTCACGCGTCATCGACCTAGATGACTATCATGTTACTAGTTACCTCTGTGGATAAGTGGTAGGGTATCGGCCTCCTAATATAAAAAATCTTGGGTTCAAACCCTGAAGAGGTAGTCGGATGCGAAAAACAAGTCATTCCATGCCGTACGATGTCGGCATGTAAACTATCTCTGTGACACATTTGGTGTTTACCCGACAAAATTAAATAAAACTGAGCCATAGTTCACCCAAGAGAGATACGGTTTACCCTGTCATCTGGTAGAATAAAACGGAACATGAAAATTGATGCGCAGACAGCCTAAATGACATGAAATTAAAATGCCTTAAACGGTATGTTGTTAATTATTTTAGGCCATGAAGGCTTCAATTAAAAATTGTTATACGGAGTACTTAATTTACAGGCCATAAAGTAAATTGAAATGACGTCTGGCTTTTAGTGCCGGGAGGGTCCGAGGATAAGTTCGGCTCGCCATATGCAGGTATTTCGATTTGATGCCTGTAGGCGACCTGCGTGTCGTGATGAGGATGGAATGATGATGAAGACGGCACATACACCCAGTCTCCGTACCAGAGAAATTAACCAATTATGGTTTAAATTCCCAACCCTGCCTGGAATCGAACCCGGGACACCTGTGACCAAGGGCCAGCACGTTAATCATTTAGCCATGGAGCCGGGCGGCCATAACATAAAGTGAACAGAATGGACAAGAGTTTATTCACATGAAATGCGACTACGATGATAGATTAGGTAGATTTGTGGGATGGACTATCATAGTCTAGTATTCCGCTAAGGCCGGGTTCCCCTTTGAAACAAAATAGGAGGCCTCGCGATGTTACATTCGGTTATGTTACCGTATTCCAATATTATTACATTGCATTTTATCTGGCCGATGAAAACGCGTCAAGAAACTTATGGAATGGAATGGATATCTGTAAATGTAGTGTAGACCCCGTAAAATACAAGATCCGATTTGTCAGGACGTTATTCAAACATCGTCTGTGCACGCAATCGAGCAATGTATAGTCATCTTCTCTGTAGTGGATGTAGTAGGAAGTAAATATCGAGGATAGAAGAAAGAGAACTTGAACCCGTGGTGCGTCTCGGAACGTGGAACAAGTCACCATTATTATTCTCCAAGTGCCGAACACTCCCGGCACTAAAAGTCATACGCCATTTCATTTTTTCCTCCAAGTGAGATGTGCTGCAAGTATCTTATTAACCCATATCAGTTGTACTTGCGCCTTGCAGTACGTACCCATGGCCAGTAGGTAGTAATGTTCGGTCTTTGAATGTTAAAAGCTTAGCGTAAAATCGTATGTATATTCCACTATGGCAATCCACATCACATACGAGTGTTAAGCTATTAGCCCCAGTTAAGAATTGCTGGTACATTTAAAACACTGAACGTATGCTGAACATTGAAGCTTGAAATTTTCTTCACCAAACGAAAACGGAAAATAATTCATGCAGTAGAGGGTTAAGAATTTTACCCACAGCATCATGATAAAGCCATTACTCAGGATTATTTTTAGTTGAGTAAGAATAATGTTGTCCGCCTCTGTGGTGTAGTGGTGTAGTGGTTAGCGTGATTAGCTGCCACCCCCGGAGGCCCGGGTTCGATTCCCGGCTCTGCCACGAAATTTGAAAAGTGGTGTGAGGGCTGGAACGGGGTCCACTCAGCCTCGGGAGGTCAATTGAGTAGAAATGGGTTCAATTCCCACCTCAGCCATCTTGGAAGTGGTTTTCCATGGTTTCCCCCACTTCCCTTCCAGGGCCACGGCGCTTCCTTCCCTCTTCCTTGTCTATCCCTTCCAATATTCCCATCCCCCTGCAAGGCCCCTGTTCAGCGTACTAGGTGAGGCCGCCTGGGCGAGGTACTGGTCATCTTCCTCAGTTGTATCCCCTGACCCAGAGTCTGAAGATCCAGGACACTGCCCTTGAGACGGTAGAGGTGGGAATCGAGAGACAAACCGACCCTAGAGGGTAAACAGATAAAATAATAAGAAGTCATTGTTTTCCGGATCCTTGTAGTCACCCGCACTTGGGTCTTAGACGTGAATTTAGCACCCATCAAGCATCACTGTGCTTTATAAATGGTCCCTTGGTCAGTAATACTCTAAGTACAAATATGACAGTAAGACATGCTTAACACAGCCAAAGGCAATATCTACGACAAAATGAAGTTACATTGTCATTAAATACACTCGATGAATCCATGTGAGTTTATGGAGACAAAACGACCAGGACCAGCGTACAGTTTCTAATCTTCACGAAGTAAGTACCATCAAACTGACCCGATCAATCGCACAAGGGTGTGAAGGAATAAATGGTCCTGGACATCAAGTAAGGTGTCTCAAAGTTTGTCTTGTTAAGCCTCCATATAGACGCTATCAGTACCAGAATTTGATAGAAACTTATTGCGCTAGAACGCCCCTGTGTGACCTTATTGCCATCTGACTTAAACTAGTGGTTAATGAAACATGTCATGTAATTTCGTTCCAGAGAGTAACTTTTTTAATGACATAAAAATTCACATGTCGGGTTTTCACACTTTTTTAATAGAGCAAGGTTTTGTTAATACAAATATATATGATATGTGTATGTTCCTGCAAGAAAACTATATTTTAAATAGTTGTTTAAATACAGGGTTTCTCATATACGCTCAGACCGAACGCTCGGTGATTGTACTCTTCGCTACGGCAGCTGCCTCAGCCGATCATATGTCGTGCGCGGCCGCCCTGCTTTAAGCGTATATACAATCTTACATGAAATCTTACCTTATAAAAGATGCTGGAAGTGCTGTCCTTCCTGGGTTATACTGGCACTGTATATGTTAACCACATTCTGGCTGACGTGAGTGAGTTCGGCCACTGTAATGTTTCTGATTTCATTCGTAATGTTTTTTTTTTTTTGCACTTCTTCCAATGTGTGGGTATTTGTCCGCTACACTCTCCCTTTCAGTTTACCCAACAAGTAAAAGTTGCACACTGTTAGGTCTGGAGAACGAGGGGGAAATAGACCAGCACTGGTCACTCTGTCTGCAAGCACTTCCAAGATTGAAAGAAAGGAGTCTTCTGCTGTATGAATAGGGGGTGAGAATTGTTGAAACCACCCCCGCGATTTTTCTCTTTTCCTTTAACTGATGGAAGAACGGTATCAAAATGTCATCTTGGTACATCTCCGAATTTACTCCAATTAATCGTCTTGCACTAATAGTACACAAAACGCCAAACTTCCTGTCACAATGAGGGAATTCATAAATACCATTAGGGTTTTCCGCACACCAATATCGAGAGTCATGACTAGGGTTCGGATGTTTAGGAAAAGTCATATTATTTCTTTGTCTCTATTTTCTTGCCTGATTGTATTTTGGCGCAAATCAAGTGATAATCGTCACAATTAAGCAATTTTTATTTGTCATATAAATGCATATTTTGGCTATTTTTTGTCGTAAGGTCATATTTTGAGCTATTTTCGTAGAAACGTCATATTTCTGTCATGTTTCGGCGGTCTCACGACAGCTGTAGCTGTGCAAAATCAACTTATCGAATACGAATTAGTGTTCATAAAACTGCTTGTCGGTACCACATCTGCAGTTAATACAAGTGGAATACCGTTTATATAGAATGAAGGTCATAGACTTCACTGCACCTTTTACATGATTTAAATATGCACCAATAACCTTGTGACGTAGAAACGAGCTTCTCTTCTTATAAGAATGTGTTAAATGATAAATAATCGGAGTTCTTTCGCGCCTGATGATTTCAAGATGAATCTTGTCATACACTTCAATTCCACCCGCGGAGAAGAGTGAAAAAGAGAAGTCAGTTTGCACTGTAGCCCCTGCCGCCCAACCATAATGTATTGAAAGACATTTACTTAATTCGTTTCGTGGTACTCAATTTAAACTTTAACGCATTTAATAATATTAATGAAATCTGGGCTTCAACGTTCCAAAATATTTAAAAAATAGATTGATTTCTAGTTTTCTCGTATTTTAAACCACCACTGCAGGGTGCAAACATGTTCTAACTTTTAAAATGTTGTGTGATCTGATAATCTTATAGAACCTAGTACCGGTACTTTATAGCTATGTATTCACAAATGTTTGATTAGTGAATCAAGGACAATAGACTATGAATAACTGCTAAACATGTATATTCAGAAAATTAATGTGAAAGTAAGAATAAAGAATTTAGTTAATAAATATGTATCGAAGGAATTGCCCTTTCAATTTATAATTTATAAAAAATGTCTATATTTAGGTTAGTCATTTTCGGGTCATAGTTTGTAATTTTTACGTCATATTTCTCCACTTTTGAGGTCATATTTCGTCACTTTTGAGGACATATTCGCTTGCTTATTCGGGCTATTATTAGGTCTTAAACATCCGAGCCCTAGTCATGACTGTTCGAACGACCATTAAGTTGAAACCAGGACTTTTTTACATACGAAAATACGGTGTTGCAATGATAACTGCTTCACCATGTTAACAGCTGAGATTCAGACTGGCGACTCATGCTTGCCAGGTCGAACACGTGAAGGCTGCTTGCAAGGCCAAGAACTATGCGAGGCTGTGAGCTTGCATCCGGGAGATAGTAGGTTCGAATCCCACTATCGGCAGCCCTGAAGATGGTTTTCCGTGGTTTCCCATTTTCACACCAGGCAAATGCTGGGGCTGCACCTTAATTAAGGCCACGGCCGCTTCCTTCCAACTCCTAGGCCTTTCCTATCCCATCGTCGCCATAAGACCTATCTGTGTCGGTGCAACGTAAAGCCCCTAGCAAAAAAAAAAAAAAAAAAAAAAAAAAGACAAACTATGCGAGCGCCTTCCTTACTGCAACTATCGTAGCCCAGAATACAAACACCGTGCGTTCGGTCTGAGTTTATATGAATGACCCTGCATGGCCGCACCACTCCCACTCTCCCTCAGCTGTGAGCTATCATTACATTTCCGAAAGTGACATTTTAAATATTTAGCCACACTTTTCTCAGAAACCATTAAAGGTAGGGCCATCAAACTCGGTAGGCATACATTTTTCTTATTGACTTAAAGCTGTCAGGAAGTCTTGCAAAAGGTATATTTTTCTTTAAAAAGGTAAGTAGTTTGGAACTAACCACCTCCAAATTTTTTAGAGAAGAAATATTATCTTTCTGAGAGCCCATTTTTCTTTCTTCTTTCTTAATCTGTTTACCCTCCAGGTTTGGTTTTTCCCTCGGACTCAGCGAGGGATTCCCCCTCTACCACCTCAAGGGCAGTGTCTTGGAGCGTGAGATTTGGGTCGGGAATACAACTGCAGAGAAAGACCAGTACCTCACCCAGATGGCCTCACCTGCTATGCTGAACAGGGGCCTTGTGGGGGAATGGGAAGATTGGAATGGATAGACAAGGAAGAGGAAAGGAAGCGGCCGTGGCCTTAATTTACATACCATACCGGCATTTGCCTGGAGGAGAAGTGGGAAACCACAGAAAACCAATTCTAGGATGGCTGAGGTGCAAATCGACCCCCCCCCCCCTTCTATTGAGTTGACCTTCCGAGGCTGAGTGGACCCCGTTCCAGTCCTCGTACCACTTTTCAAATTTCGTGGCAGAGCCGGGAAGCGAACCCGGGACTCCGGAGGTGGCAGCTAATCACACCAACCACTACATTTCAGAGGCAGACGAGAGCCCATTTTCCATTTTAATAGGGTAAAATAGTGTTTGGGAACATTTGTAAGTCTTACGTGTATGTAATAGTACTATTAACTCGCTCAAAAGGAATTATGATTTATAAAGTAACATCATCCATGCCCGGCTCCTTGGCTGAATGATCAGAGTTGAAGTCTTCAGTTCATCGGATTCCCGGTCTGTTGGGAGATTTTAAGCGCGTGTGATTAATTCTTCTGGCTCAGGGACTGGTTATTTGTGTTTCTCCCAAAACTCTCCGCTTCACACTCAGACAACACACCACACTACCAACCACCACAGAAACACGCAATAGTGATTACATCCCTCGCATAAGGTTGACGTCAGGAAAGACGTCCGGCCGTAAAACATCGTAAAATCTACACGTGCAATCCAGTTCGCACCCGCTACCCCACGAGGTGCGGGAAAAGTGGTAGTAGTAGAACAAGAAAGTAACATTTGCTATGAAAATTGTACCTTTGTCATAGAAATTTGAATTTTTAAACTGATTTGTTGTTATTTGCCTTCCTGTTGATGAACTAATGGAGAGAGATGATAATATGCATGTATATTTCCTAGTTGATATTAGAAAGTGAGTCATGTTTGGTAGTTGGAATAAGAAATTTCTTAGATAGTCCTATGAAACTACACAATTGGCCTTAAGCCATGCAGGTTTGTCGTCCAGGTGTTTTAACATGCAGTCTCTTGTTTCCTCGACATCCGAGATGAGGGTATGATTCCCGAGAGCGACTCTTGTTTACAAGTTGCTTGAGTATTATCGCTGTTGATAACATCGGTTCGCCAATACATGGCCTACAGTTATGAAGTATCGTCTCGAAGTCTTCGGTCACACATGACATATGGAGTCCGTACAACACGGAGAGAAATGTCGCCTCGTCATGCTGCAGCAATCATGTTCCCAGCGTGGTTCCAGCCATCAGCTGTCCCCTGCTCCTGTCACGCGAAATGATACCTTGTGGGTTCGCTTCCCAGCACCATGGCGATGTTTCACTCACAAGGAAGTTCTTGAGCTCTTATGCTTTTTGAAACACTTTTGGTGACTTAGCCGCTGGCTTTTCTATGAGATTTTCGAAATTGAAAATCTCGATTTTGGATTCCCCTTAAAATACTAGTTTATGGTTTTAAATTGCCACGTTCAGCTACAGACTTAGTTTGCTTTATTTTGTATATC
Source organism: Anabrus simplex (assembly GCF_040414725.1). Taxonomy (NCBI): domain Eukaryota; kingdom Metazoa; phylum Arthropoda; class Insecta; order Orthoptera; family Tettigoniidae; genus Anabrus; species Anabrus simplex. The sequence goes on from NC_090268.1 coordinate 262,360,418, forward strand.
CACACACCGATTCCGAAGCGTTGTATGCTGTCATGGGTGAAATCCAAAGGAGGTTTTGACCTCTTCTGAAACGTAGGAAAACCGAGCTCGATAGCTGCAGTCACTTAAGTGCGGCCAGTATCCAGTATTCGGGAGATAGTGGGTTCGAACCCCACTGTCGGCAGCCCTGAAGATGGTTTTCCGTGGTTTCCCATTTTCACACCAGGCAAATGCTGGGGCTGTACAATAATTAAGGCCACGGCAGCTTCCTTGCCAATCCTAGCCTTTTCCTGTCCCATCTTCGCCATAACACCTCTCTCTGTCGGTGCGACGTAAGGCCAATAGAAACGTAGGAAAATGAAAAACATGTTTTAGAGATTAATATATTTTAAAAACATGAGAACACTGCCCAGGGATGGTAATGATGCAATCTATCTTCGATCATTCTTGTAAAAATTCCTTCTCAACCTCTAAAATCCATGTCCAGACAAGCTATAAGATAATGACATCTCAGACTAGGGTTCCTTTCTTAACAGTTACAGGAACATTGTAGGCTAGAGAGGAGTAAGAAGGTGCCAGGGTGAACAGAGAAAAGATCAAAGCATAATTTAAAATCCTAAATTCTGAAATTTTATTTCTTTTCCTTTTTTTTTTGAATTCAAACTTTGATGGATGATCTGAATCAACAACAACATATGACAGTTAAATAGCTCGTCAGCTCGAATAACAAGAGTGGACTATAAGTCCAAAAATCAGGTACAATATAGAAAGTTGTTGACACAATAAGTTACAAGAAATGAGCTTTGTAGCTCTAAAGTTACATTACTTCAAAGAACACCTTTGCTCCACTCACTTACATTCCGAAATTTTACTAGAGTCCAGCCTCTCAGAGGCACAAGTTTTCTCTCAAATTTTACACTAGATAAACTTCAAAACAGTGTTTACTGTCATTTCAGCTCGACAGCTGAAACCTTCCCCTCAAGTTAACTGTCTGGAGCTCTCAGATATTTAAAAGATGTCTGCCATTACGTTGAACTGTGGGGCCTTCCGACGACGGGCAAGGCTGCCCCTGCCCCTTGCTATGCCGATGCACACACTTAGACCGGAGCGATGAAGATGAAAAAACGGCCCTAAAGCGCCCAGCTTTTATAACTCAGGAGGAAGGTTGCCGAACTCTCTTGACCTAGGCAGAAAGCCTGTACACACACCCAATTTTAATTGGCTAGAAAAATATATACACACTCGGCAATTACAAATAACAGTTTTAACAGGAGCAAGAAGTGCCCATTGTAAATGGCCTTAGTGTACAAAAGAAAAGGTTTCCAAGAGATCGGACATAAACAGAACGCTAGGAGGCGAAACACTTGCACTCCTTTTGGAATACACTTAAAATCATACATAGTCTTATAGCCCGAAGTTACAGAGGCTAATCCTATACTACATAGGGGTGACTTGATGCGAAATATTAAGTTCCAAAATGGTTTTGAAGAATTTAGAGTTTTTAGAAAATCATTATCACCCCTATACCAAGCTGAATGAGAATTAATGGAGGATGAACACTCTTTGTTCCCTAAGTTACATATTTCCCAGCAGGGATTTGAATAGAGTCCTTAGACTTGCCTGAACATTTACATTTAAAAGGTGATATTAAACTTGAGAATTTTACATTAAGAAATAAGTTCGAAACCTTCCCCTCAAGTTAACTGTCTGGAGCTATCACATATTTAAAAAAATGTCTGCCATTACCTTGAGCTGTGGGGTCTTGCGGCGACGGGCAGAGCTGCCCCTGCCCCCTACTATGCCGATGCACACACTTAGACCGGAGCGATGAAGATGAAAAAAACGACCCTAAAGCGCTCAGCTTTTATAGTGACTCAGGAGGAAGGTTGCTGAACTCTCTTGATCTAGCCAGAAAGCCGTACACACACCCAATTTTAATTGGCTAGAAAAAATATATACAAAAAGTTCTGATTGGTTAATAAATTAAGGACCGAGCTCGATAGCTGCAGTCGCTTAAGTGTGGCCAGTATCCAGTATTCGGGAGATAGTGGGTTCGAACCCCACTGTCGGCAGCCTTGAAGATAGTTTTCCGTGGTTTCCCATTTTCACACCAGGCAAATGCTGGGGCTGTACCTTAATTAAGGCCACGGCCGCTTCCTTCCCGGTCCTAGCCCTTTCCTGTCCCATCGTCGCCATAAGACCTATCTGTGTCGGTGCGACGTAAAGCAACTAGAAAAAAAAAAACATAGGAAGAAGGAAGTTGTAGAAGAGCTGGTAACCTCAGCACATAAGGAAAACAATCTACAAACACTTCAGGTTTACAAACATATAGAATAGAAATTTCCCTTGAAAATTAATTTCCGTCTCGCGCTAGATGGGGCACATAGGCCGATAGTAGGGACATCTAAGGATTAAGGGTCCAAACTTCTTCAGATACACAGTTTTAGATTCATTACACAGATGACCTCATAGAAGGCGCGCAGTTCAAATGGACGGAGAAGGTGTACCTCCGGTACATTAATGATTTCGATTATTTTGTTTTCTCGTTATAATCGTAAAAGAGGAAACCCCTCGATAAAAAAAGGAATAAAAATTGAGTTAAAGAAGAGATAATACGTCGTATTACTTCTTAATCCATTTACCGTCCAGGGTTGGTTTTTCCCTCGGACTGAGCGAGGGATCCCACCTCTGCCGCCTCAAGGGCAATGTCCTGGAGCGTGAGACTTTGGGTCGGGGTGATACAACTGGGGGTCGTGAATGTTCAGTGGCTTGATCAAGATCGTGGTGAATACCTGTTACCATCTCTATGAGGAAGAATCTATTCACTACTGCGTGTTTCTGCTGCGGTTGGTAGTGTTATATGGTGTGTAAGTGAAGATGATTACAAACACCTAGACTCCGAGGTAGAGGAGTTAACCAAACATAGTTAAAATCCTTGGCCCTATCGGGTAACGAAGCTGAGGTAGTATGAACCGAAGGCCACTACAATGACCATTTCGCCTAGGGGTTTAACGCTTTCCTTTCTTATCTGTTTGTCTTTAATTATCTAAAAATGCGATAATTCGAATTTGTACATTTTGAAATTATATTGGTATCTACTATTTTAATTAGGAGTCCATCACGCTTGAGTAATCCTTCAAGCGGTAAATTTATCATCATTATAGGCATTCACTCGCTGGCAGGCATAATACTGTCTTCTGAGTGCATCAGGGTTGCCGATTATGGGTTTTAGGATGGCTGAAAAGACCAATTCTTCTGCAGTAGAGGTACATCAACAAAAGGAAAACTCCTTTTAGTCGCTGTAGAACCTGGTGGCAATTTATTGTTTTAATTTCTCGCTCTTGTCTACTATCTTTTTTTATCTAACTCGTGCTTTCGTTGCTGTTGTTTACAATGTTGTGGGGCCCTCGTGAGCAATCCGTCGCCACATTCGCTGATCAAACGTTACATCCTCCCAATTGCCGACGTCATTTTGACTATTCCTCGATTCGTTGTGAAATTTTGGAAGCAGTTTAATTTAGACGTTCCGGAACTACAAACTATTTCTTTGTTAGCTTTACGAGGTTCCATTTCACTATTGAGAAATCATTGCTACGTGTTATAACTCTTGAAGAATATTCGGATATCCCTAAATGAAGTTTAACATAAACAGAACATCGTTCTTGCATCAGACGAGATTTCTACTGCTGTATTGTATACAGAACACTAAGAACATTTGGATATCTCTAAGGATGGTTAACATAAACTCAACATCGCTTTTGCATCGGACGGGATCTCTACTGCTGTATTGTGTAAAGAACACTAAAAACATTTGGATATCTTTAAGTGATAATAATAATAATTTCGTGTGGCTATTTCTAGCCGAGTGCAGCCCTTGTAAGGCAGACCCTCCGATGAGGGTGGGCGTCATCTGTCATGTGTAGGTAACTGCGTGTTAATGTGGTGGAGGATAGTGTTATGTGTGGTGTGTGCGTTGCAGGGATGTTGGGGACAGCAAAGACTCCCAGTCCCTGGGCCATTGGAATTAACCAATGAAGGTTAAAATCCCCGACCCGGCCGGGAATCGAACCCGGGACCCTCTGAACCGAAGGCCAGTACGCTGACCATTCAGCCAATGAGTTGGACTCTCTAAGTGATGGTTAACATAAACTGAATCGGACGGGATTTCTACTGCTGTATTGTGTAAAGAACACTAAGAACATTTGGATATCTCTAAGTGATGGTTAACATAAACTGAACATCGTTCTTGCATCGGACGGGATTTCTACTGCTGTATTGTATACAGAACACTAAGAACATTTGGATATCTCTAAGTGATGGTTAACATAAACTGAATCGGACGGGATTTCTACTGCTGTATTGTGTACAGAACACTTAAGAACATTTGGATATCTCTAAGTGATGGTTAACATAAACTGAACATAGTTCTTGCATCGGACGGGATTTCTACTGCTGTATTGTATACAGAACACTAAGAACATTTGGATATCTCTAAGTGATGGTTAACATAAACTGAACATCGTTCTTGCATCGGACGGGATTTCTACTGCTGTATTGCGTACAGAACACTTAAGAACATTTGGATATCTCTAAGTGATGGTTAACATACACTGAACATCGTTCTTGCATCGGACGGGATTTCTACTGCTGTATTGTATACAGAACACTTACGAACATTTGGATATCTCTAAGTGATGGTTAACATAAACTGAACATCGTTCTTGCATCGGACGGGATTTCTACTGCTGTATTGTATACAGAACACTAAGAACATTTGGATATCTCTAAGTGATGGTTAACATAAACTGAACATCGTTCTTGCATCGGATGGGATTTCTACTGCTGTATTGTGTACAGAACACTAACAACGTTTTGATATTCGTAAGGGAAGTTTTATACAGCAAACGTAACATCACTCTTGTTTTGAACGGGATTTCTGTAGCTCACTACGAACATTAGGATATCCGTAAGTAAGTAAACTCGTGTCCTCACCCCGAGGTGGTGCAGCTCTTTTCAGGCACACCCCCAATGGAGGTGAGCTGCATGTACCATTTCAACCACATACCAGCCCTCCTGCCATTCTTAAATTCCTGGCAGTACTGGAAATCGAACCCGGGCCTCCGAGGACGGCAGCTAATAAAACTAACCGTTACGCTACGGAGGTGGTCATATCCGTAAGTGAAGGTTAACTTAAACTGAACAGCGCTCTTGTATCCGCCGGGATGCGTACTTCTGCACTGTGCATGAGCACATCAGCATCTTTTCCTAGTCTACCGTGTTGTTATGTCATTTTCGGGCCATGAAGGTTTAATCCCGTAAGTAAACTCGTGTCCTCACCCCGAGGTGGTGCAGCTCTTTTCAGGCACACCCCCAATGGAGGTGAGCTGCATGTACCATTTCAACCACATACCAGCCCTCCTGCCATTCTTAAATTCCTGGCAGTACTGGAAATCGAACCCGGGCCTCCGAGGACGGCAGCTAATAAAACTAACCGTTACGCTACGGAGGTGGTCATATCCGTAAGTGAAGGTTAACTTAAACTGAACAGCGCTCTTGTATCCGCCGGGATGCGTACTTCTGCACTGTGCATGAGCACATCAGCATCTTTTCCTAGTCTACCGTGTTGTTATGTCATTTTCGGGCCATGAAGGTTTAATCCCGTACACCGTGATTGTACTGTTTCCTCGTTTTGATCAGGACTTGTGTTGTACTTACACGCCAACCATTTTGCTGTGATAAAAGCTAATGACGAAATCTATTTTTCCAATAGACTATGGCGTAATGTACTGTATAGCTGAAGCTGATTCGGCTCCATGGCTAAATGGTTAGCGTACTGGCCTTTGGTCGCAGGGGTCTCGAGTTCGATTCTCGGCAGAGTCGGGAATTTTAACCGTCATTGATTAATTCCGCTGGCACAGAGGCTGGATGTATGATGTGTCATCTTCATCATCATTTCATCCTCATCACGACGCACAGGTCGCCTACGGGAGTCAAATAAAAAATCTGCACCTGGCGTGCTGAACATATCCTCGGACACTCCCGGCTCTAAAAGCCATACACCATTTCAGTTGAAGCTATGTTTGAAATGACCTCTTACCTTATTTACTTTCTTGCAGCTGTATGCATCCTTTGCTGCTGTATCATCACAAGTGGCATGGTTGTGGTTTTATTAAGGGGTAGTACAACTGGATAACTATCCTGTCTGATAGCATTTCTTCATTCAGTAACCACGACAGAGTGTACCACTGTTACTATGCTGAAGTGATTGACTGTCTGTCTGATATTTCATTGTAACCAACATCATACAATGACGTAAACCCTTTGTTTAAGAAAGTTGTATCATATTCCGAGACTGTGAGTGTTTACTTTTGAATAATGGGTAGGCTATAAACGGCTGTTGTTAGAACATGTGCTCTCGTTGTTACAGAGAAATACCTTTTAACACTTATCCTCTTAAGTGGCGACCACAATAAAATTAACGACCACTCTGTGCTTACATTACTTCAGAGTGTTAATGGAATATTTCACACTGTGGTGGCATGCGGATCTATCCTTGAGCTATCATATTTATCATGTGAACTTGCAGATGTAATGTGGATGACACTCACAAGCTACTTCTACAAACACTACCAGTACAAACCTTCAGGACTTCCGTAATAGAAGATACTGAACCTGAAGATTAACCTGTAATTGAAATACATTCAATTTAATTCAGTTTTTATTTACTGTCTATAGAACTTTACAGTTGACAGACAACGTCAGGCTGTACTTATATAAAAAAACATATATTCTAATTTCTATTGAAATGAAAACCACACATTCTGATTTACAGTTCATTTAAAGAATACAGGCGCCTGTTAGTTAAGGGATCTTTTAATGACTTTTGAAACTTTTTACCATTAAGATTTTTATATCCTATCTGGGAGAAAATAACAATGAATGTCACTTTTCATTATTCTGGGATATTTGATTTTTAAAGTTTGAAATGCTATAATATCCATGCCAGGCACATTGGTAAATAATACTTGCTATGAAAATACTTATACAGGTTATAACAATGTAACATATAATGTTTCATAAGTTTCTGTTTGACAACAATGGAGAAAAGCAACAATAACCTTTCGGTGCATAGACATAGGTGGGAATAAAGATGAATGTACGTCGAACTCTTAATTCTAGAAGACTGTTTAAAACCAATTACAAATGCTTTAAAGCAATATTAAACTTGAATGTTTGTAAATCATGTATACAATATGACATTATTGGCCTATATATAATAATAACACAAAATATTATCGCACAAATCTTGTCTTCACGCGCAATGTGGTATATTTCCATAGAACATTTTAGATTCTTCTGTTGTGAGGAGCTTGGACAATTCCTGCAAATCAATAATTATGAAATTATTCAGTAATGTCTACGATACTATAGATGTAAATACGTTAGTAAAATATTTATGTACCTTCAGATCTTTCCATTTCAATAGCGAGATAGGTAAGATCGCGGTGTAAGCTGGTACAGATAGGACAAATCTTCCCTCTTACAGCCCCGACGAAGTCCTTTTTCTCGCTTCCGTGATGACGACTGTTTCCCAGGAACCATTGTAACTTCCACATTTGAATTGCATAATGCGTGGCTGTCCAGATTCCTCTTTTACTTAGAGATCTTGAGTAGAGAAGAAAGCTGTCCATTCTTTAAAAAAAATTGTCTGATGGCATTATTCACCTTGGAAAGGCCTTGGTTTAAGTTTGATTTTTCGTATGACTTAATACAAGTCAATAGAAAGTGAGGTCCTCTCTGATTCACTCACACGTTCAAAACACTTTAATCTACTTCACTTAATGTCCTCATCTGTTTCATATGTATGTGTTCTTATTTTCTTTGCTGCATCACATATTCGACCATGCTTTCGTTTCTTCTTTGCACTCTGACTTAATTCTGGACTTGAGTCTAGGCCCATTTAACATAAATCTTCCACTACATATGAATTGTAACACCTCAATGATATACATATTCAGGAATAATAACAAAATCTCAATTTAAAATCCAACAATTGAACACCAAAACATGAAATAAATCAGACATGTCAACTCCTATGCACTAAAGTTTATTTTCTTAAGAAAGAAAGTAGAGTGGACAATCTTCATTCTTTCATCAAACACAAGGACTCTCATCGTTCTTCGATCTTTGTAGATATTTTGAAATCTTTGGCCGCGGGTCTTCCGAAAATTTGTGTAAAATGACGCGACAAAATGTGTGTTGGAAGTGTAACCATAGCAACCGTGCAGGCAGTGAGGTAAGGTATGGATGGATGGTCAGATAATGTCATCTAGCAACCGTTCATGGCTGGTTACCATCTGTAATTAGCAACCGTTGATGGAAGGCCATGACCTGGAGATATATTTATGATCATCGATCATTTGATTTCTACAAAGAGAAAAGGGACCTCTCATTTTTGTGTGAATATCTCTGGATACTGACCATTTTCAACCCAAATGAATACACATTAAGGAACTACATGATATGCTGTATCAAGCAGATTCATGACCAGAAAATCAGAAAAATTGGACCTTCATCGTTAACCCTCCCCCCGCCCCCATGTCTTCACACATATATTTTATCAAACTTATGGGGCATTCCAGGGTTCGTATCCGACCATTGGCAGCCCTGAAGATGTTTTTTTTTTGTGATTTCCCTATTTCACACCAGGCGAAACCTTAATTAAGGCTATGGCCAGTACCTTCCCAATCCTAGCCCTTTCCCAACCTTCCGTCACCGAAATCATTCGATGTGTTAGTGCGAAGTTAAACAAGTAAAAATAAACTTTTCCTTTTGCGAAAAGCTCATGGTCATGAATATGTCTTTCAATAAATGAAACTCAAATATTGATAACGATCGATTTATTTGCATCATTTCACAGAGATGTGTACAGGGGTTCTTTTTACTCATCGAGTAATGTAACGTCATTGGCGGTAGACTTTCTTTTTTCAACACACTATTTATACAAAGCCACAGCCATAGCATCTTTGGTGACCAAGGCCTACGGTAACGACTAATGTAACGTCACGTTCGTCACACATTTTGTAGCGTTACACAAATTTTCGGATGAACCCCAGTCATAAAACATATTCATGCCGAAAGTCTCAGTCTTGACCTTTAATCGAAAACGCATTCGTTAGTGGGTCCTATGAAATATGCCGAATACTTTACTTTTCAGTTATATTGCTTAAAAGAACTTGACTCACGACTATCTGAAATAGAGCTTGTTCGAGCTATAGAAAAGCAGATTCCAACAGAAATACAACGTCTTTTAACTGCGCCCAATGCTCAGACGGCAGTACAAGCAGAATTTGTGTTGCGGCAAATTGATGGGACTGCAGTAAATACCAGTTCGAGGTCAGCAAGGACTACTGAAGCTGCTATTCGTATGGTCTCAGCTCAGACATGAGACAGTAGGCTTCAATGGGAAAGAAGACGATATCAAACAGAGAATTGGAACAATCATAGGTCAAGAAGCTGGACAGAACTGCAAAGACGTAACCGGAGTTCTAACGAACGACGTAATGATAGGAGATGGACACAGTGATAGAGTTGATCGTGTTTACCAAGCAACCCCGAACAGAAGAAACAGGAATCGTGAGCGACCATACCCAAGTTACTCAAGATATTTCCAACTTTATACAGCTAATGATAACAAGAAATACGTTGAGGGGTTAAGGAGGAAAGCATAATCGAAATGACGAAGTGTGAGAAGAAGCAATTAAGACACAATTCTTAAATACAGATTACGTTAAATATTGGACGAACCTATTTGAGATTTTGAAGGTGATCGAGATCACATACTGAGAATGAAGACTTATCTGCAGTCTGTATAAAATCAGTCTGCAGTGCTAAGAATCGAGGGATTTGAAAAAGAAGCAGCAATCCAGAAAGGAGTGAGGCAAGGTTGCAGTTTGTCCGCCCTCCTTTTCAATGTTTATGTAGAACAGGCAGTAAATGAAATCAAAGAATTTGGGAAGGGAATCACAATCCAAGGAGAGGAAATCAAAACCCTGAGATTTGCTGATGCTATTGTTATTTTATCTGAGACTGCAGAAGATCTGGAGAAACTGCTGAATGGCATGGACAGAGTCTTGGGTAAGAAGTAAAACATGAAAATAAGGAAGTCCAAAACAAAAATAATGGAGTGCAGTCGAACGAAGTCAGGTGATGCAGGAAAGACTAGATTAGGAAATTAAGTCTTAAAGGAAGTAGACGAATATTGTTACTTGGGTAGTAAAATAACTACCGATGGTAGAAGTAAGCATGGCATAAAATGCAGACTAGCACAAGCAAAGAATGCCTTTATTAATAACAGAACTTTGTTCACTTCCAACATTGATATAGGAAAGAAAGATGTTTTTGAAGACTTTCGTCTGCAGCGTGGCATTGTATGGAAGTGAAACATGGATGATAACTAGCTCAGAAAGAAAGAGGATAGAAGCTTTTGAAATGTGGTGTTACAGAAGAATGCTGAAGGCCAGATGGATAGATCGAATCACTAATGAAGAGATGCTGAATCGAATTGGTGAAAGGAGGTCGATTAGGCTAAATTTGACCAGAAGAAGAGAGAATGATAGGACACATCTTAAGACATCCAAGACTTGTGCAGTTGGTTTTTGAGGGAAGTGTAGGGGATACGAACGCTAGGGGTAGACCAAGGTATGAATATGATAAGCCGATTAGGGCAGATGTAGGCTGCAGTAGTTACATAGAAATAAAAAGGTTAGCACAGGTTAGGGTGGCGTGGAGAGCTGCACAAACCAGTCTATATACTGATGCCTCAAAAACAACAACAACAACAACAACAACAACAACAACAACAAAAACAACAATCAGCGAACACATATGGAAGAAATCTCAGAAAGAAATTAACAGCTGAGTTATGAGAATAAACATACAGTATATGATTCATTAGTACAAAATAAAATAAAAAGAAGAATGGATGGAAGAAAGGAATTGAGATGTTTAATCATTCATACATTTATAGAATGAGTGAATGGTCTTTGTGGGAACAATATAAGTAAAAGTGAACACGTGGAGAATAAGACCTTTCACCAGGTCGGAACCAACATACCGGACGGTGAAACATGTTTGAAGAACATAAGTCATGAATTCAGAGATGACAACTAAACATTGGATATTTATGTATGAAGTGCGAATTAATGAACACGACTATTGAGTATGAACATTGGTCATAAAGGAAGTCAAGGTAAACTCAAAGGACCATAGAGCTATGAGAATAATAAAAGTTTTTCGCTAGCAGGAGCCGGTAACCATGGTGTTTGGCCAGTTAAAATGATCATGAACACCATCCAGTTGTAAGCGAGTTGTGTGCTACAGAGTGGTGTGGAATATCACGACACGAGAACCCTTCAGGTTACAAAGCAGTAATGAGCGTCGAAATGCAATGCGTACTACTAGTGGCAGATGATTGCTGGATCCAGTGACATTGTTTTTAATGATATTTCTTTCATAAGGTTTGTCTTCAATCATGTGTTCCGAGAACATGCATTTCCAAGAATGTGCTGTTCTTAATTGGCACATATGTTGAAACGAGTCCACCTTCGTTTCTGCAAGACCTAATGAGACTAATTTGAATATACGTAGAACAAAGGTTCCTTGAAAGGCAAAGATGCTGCTGTATTGTGTTTCTAGTGACGAATAGGTGTATGGATTTAAGAAAATGACCTCGAAAATGTTGTGAGACGGACAGCAGGCAATGGTATGATGATAAACGGGGTTAAAAGTCAGGTTGTGAGTTTCACAAATAGGAAAAGTCCTCTCAGTTTTAATTACTGCGTTGATGGGGTGAAAGTTCCTTTTGGGGATCATTGTAAGTATCTAGGTGTTAATATAAGGAAAGATCTTCATTGGGGTAATCACATAAATGAGATTGTAAATAAAGGGTACAGATCTCTGCATATGGTAATGAGGGTGTTTAGGGGTTGTAGTAAGGATGTAAAGGAGAGTGCATATAAGTCTCTGGTAAGACCCCAACTAGAGTATAGTTCCAGTGTATGGGACCCTCACCAGGATTACCTGATTCAAGAACTGGAAAAAATCCAAAGAAAAGCAGCTCGATTTGTTCTGGGTGATTTCCGACAAAAGAGTAGCGTTACAAAAATGTTGCAATGTTTGGGTTGGGAAGAATTGAGAGAAAGAAGAAGAGCTGCTCGACTAAGTGGTATGTTCCGAGCTGTCAGCGGGAGAGATGGCGTGGAATGACATTAGTAGACGAATAAGTTTGAATGGCATTTATAAAAGTAGGAAAGATCACAATATGAAGATAAAGTTGGAATTCAAGAGGACAAACTGGGGCAAATATTCATTTATAGGAAGGGGAGTTAGGGATTGGAATAACTTACCAAGGGAGATGTTCAATAAATTTCCAATTTCTTTGAAATCATTTAGGAAAAGGCTAGGAAAGCAACAGATAGGGAATCTGCCACCTGGGCGACTGCCCTAAATGCAGATCAGTATTGATTGATTGAAAAGGGCCATCGCTACTCCCGAAGAACCTCCAACATTCAACATATTGAAGTATGAGAATGAATGAGCGTGTTGGCCAAATAAAGGGAGAACTAAAACGGGAGTGAAAACGAAAGACACCCTAAGCTTTGCAAACCTAATACTGTGGGGTTTGAAGAAAACAAGGATGGGCCAATGATAGTTAGGAAGGAAAGATTAAAGCGAGGAGCATGGAACAAGAAAGTCGAAGCAATATAAGACTCAGCTAGGGGCCTAGTTGACAGCACCTAGGGTACCCCTTTCGTTTGCTTCTTACGACTCGCAGGAGATACCGTGGGTGTATTCTATTTCCCCTGCCCACAAGGAACTTCCATAGATGTGTAAATGTTTCGTATAATCTAATAAATTCAGTAAAAATTTTATTTGACAAAAATTTTGGTAGTACCTTACGTACGTCGGCAGTCAAAGATTCCTAATGAGTGGACACATGCAACCAAAATCTTCTTTACAGGCGAGTATGCGAGGACTGCGTGGCGGGGGCGGGGGGTAATACTGGCACGTGTAATGCCTGCTAATTAACAATATTCCTGGCGGGAATAGCCTGCCTCATCCAAAGTTTACTAATGATGTTACTAGCTCTACGTCCCACTAACTACTTTTACGGTCTTCGGAGACGCCGAGGTGCCGGAATTTAGTCCCGCAGGAGTTCTTTTACGTGCCAGTAAATCTACTGACACAAGGCTGTCGTTTTTGAGCACCTTCAAATACCACCGGACTGAGCCAGGATCGAACCTGCCAAGTTGGGGTTAGAAGGCTAGCGCCTTAACCGTCTGAGTCTCTCAGCCCGGCCCAAAGTTTACTTGTAATACTGCTAGTGTATGGCCGGCAAATGAATGACAAGGAGGCTTTGTACTCTACACAACAAGTCTTGTTATGACAATGCTATCAACGTAAGGAATGAAGCTTTCGCTACAAATTACTGGAAAATATAGCCTTGTGTGATGATTGCTTTCAAAACTATAGAAGCATGTCAAAAATGGAATAATTTATAAACGTATATTCATAGATTTAAAAGGAATGTTTCTAGATTGCGTTTATCAACAAATGATATACCAAGTCAATGTGGAAATTTTAAATTATTTTGTAGTATGTCCATTTGAAGTGTCAAAATTGTTATTATATTGCGTTCCACCTCCCTCCAATATTCATAAACTTTATACATATCGGTTGTCAAATGCACAGTATTCCCAAAACATGAATAGATAATGGGAGTGTATGATAAAGAGGTTTATCATTTTTTTAAACATGTGTAGGGATTTGTCCCTCCTTGCTCGATCTAGGCATATCACCAACTATAGTGAAGTGCTTCGTTACAAGTTTTCTTTTACTATAATTCATCCAAACTATATTCAATATTATAGAAGAAATAAAGTTCGGCTCCTTAGATTAATGGTCAGCGTACTGGTCTTCAATTCACAGGTCCCGGGTTTGATTCTCTGCCGGACTGGGGATTTTAACTGCGTATGGTTAAATTCCTCTTGCTCGGGGGATGGGTGTTTGTGTTCTTCTTAATACACATCAGCAAAAAAAAACCACTATACTACCAACTGTCACACAAACTCGCAATAGCGAATGCATTCTTCACGTATGGTCCGTATTCATGCTAAACTTTCCCGTATTTCTCCATGTTTTGAACCTCGAAAGAAATACGCCAGTCTATCCACCTATCTATCTATGCATACCAACGGCTTTATTTCTTTCAAAGAGGAATGCCTTTTTCACTCACTGTCTTTTTTCCTGTGGTGTGAGAGTTCGTTGTTTAAATTTTCGGCTATACTTGGGTTGGCCAGCCAGCCTGGTAGATATAGCGGAATAGCGGACAACTAACTACCTGAAGTAGTCGTGTTCGTTCCAGAGTAAGATTTTTCATAGATAAGTTGAGATATTAAGTTGAGTGTAAGCGAAAAGTGGTTTAAAATATTCCAGTGTGTGTGTGTGTGTGTGTGTGTGTGAGAGAGAGAGAGAGAGAGAGAGAGAGAGAGAGAGAGAGAGAGAGAGAAGGAGAGAACGTTAAGTATGAAAATTTGTGAAAATGATTTCGTTTGAGCCTACCTGCCTCAAATGTTTTATGTCAAGAGGAAGATTTTGCATATGAATGTAAAATGTTCAAATGTAAGAAAGAGATGTTCTGTTGACATCATTAAGCCTGAACTGATTACTTTTTTAAAATTTGTCTAGAGTGTCATTTAAAGATTACTAATTACTAAGAATGATTAAAAAAACCGTTATTAGCTATTCAGTGGAGTGAAATATATGTAAATTATCTCAGTGAAATTGAACTAGCTGGTATAAACTCCGTAGCGTAACTGCTAGTAATATTAGCTGCCGTCCTCGGAGGACCAGATTCGATTCCTGATACTGCCAGAAATTTAAGAATGGTAGGAATGCTGCTAGTCAGCCTCTATGGTGTAGTGGTTAGTGTGATTATCTGCCACCCCCGGAGGCCCGGGTTCGATTCTCGGCTATGCCACGAAATTTGAAAAGTGGTACGAGGGCTGGAACGGGGTCCACTCAGCCTTGGGAGGTCAACTGAGTAGAGTGAGGTTCGATTCTTACCTCAGCCATCCTGGAAGTGGTTTTCTGTGGTTTCTCACTTCTCCTCCAGGCAAATGGCGGGATGGTACCTAACTTAAGGCCACGGCCGCTTCCTTCCCTCTTCCTTGTCTATCCCAATCTCCCCTCCCCCCCCCCCGCAAGGCTCCTATTCAGCATAGCAGGTGAGGCCACCTGGACGAGGTACTGGTCATCCTCCCCGGCTGAATCCCCGACCCAGAGTCTGAAGCTTGAGGTGGTAGAGGTGGGATCCCTCGCTGAGTCCGAGGGAAAAACCGACCTTGGAGGGTAAACAGATAACTGAGAATAAGAAGAAGAAGATGAAGAAGGAGTGCTGCTCTGTGATTGAAATTGTACATGCAGCTCACCTCCATAGGGGGTGTGACTGAAAAGAGCTGCACCACCTCCGGATGAGGTCACGAGTTTCGCCCGGCTTAATGGCTACATGGTTAGCGTGCTGGCGTTTGGTCCAGGTGTCTCAGGTTCAATTCCCGGTCGGGTCAGAGATTTTAACTTTCATTAGTTAATTCCTGAGGCTGAGAGTTTGTGCCGTCTTCATAATTAGATTTCAGACGCGCACGTCGCATATACGGCGTCAGGTCGAAAGACCTGCACCGGGCATATTTGCAGGTCATATGCCATTATTATTATTATTATTATTATTATTATTATTATTATTATTATTATTATTATTATTGCTAGTGGCTTTACGTCAGGTCTTATGGGGACGATGGAATAGGAAAAGCCTAGGAGTTGGAAGGAAGCAGCCGTGGCTTTAATTAAGGTACAGCTCCAGCATTTGCCTGGTGTGAAAATGGGAAACCACGTAAAACCATCTTCAGGGCTGCCGACAGTGGAATTCGAACCCACTATCTCCCGGATGCAAGCTTACAGCCGCGCGCCCCTAACCGCACGGCCAACTCGCCCGGTCATAATTATTTTAACGATATTATAGGTCTGTTTCACGATATGTATGAATTAAGGCATTTATTACAGTGTGATGTGTTAATAGGCCTAATAATAAAATAAAATCATTCTGAAACGAAGTTTACAACTTGTGGCAAACGAGCTTCGTTGATTTCTCCGACCGCGAATGAGTCCAGTGTTTTCATTTCAGGGATCTGGCAACACTGTTGGATTCAGGAAAGGCATACGGCCGTAAAACTGAGCCAAATTCACATGAATGCCGACCTCGATAAGTTGGGAGGAGGCTAGTAAGACGAAGAAGAAGAAGAAGAAGAAGAAGAAGAAGAAGAAGAAGAAGAAGAAGAAGAAGAATATATTGATATGTGATGGCACAGAACATTAATGAATAGGACACATTCCACCTGTCCTCTTCTGCGACGAGGCCCGTGGCTATGCAGGAGTATTGATACGTGTGTATAGTTTGTACTCCATGGCTGCAAACAATGCCCAGTTCGTCGCCGACCCCCGGTTATGATATGATAAGTTCCCACGATCGTATCGTGAAGGTAATTATATCAGGTGATGCAACACGTAAGATTAATATTACCACAGTTTTAATTGCTCACCGAGAGAGATATAAATTACATTAATTGCTTAATTAAAAACGGCGGCGCTGAGCGAGGTGTAGGTCACGTGATCGATGGGGTGCGCGCGTGACGTGGCCGGCTGTAAACCAATTAGAGAGCGCGAGACAGTGAGGTTAGGGCGTCTCCCACACCTTTACACAGATCATAGAGATATCTCACCAGTTTACTGCTCCAATAGCCCGCTTCTCGTAATGCGGGAAAGAAAAAAGAAACACCCGTTTTATTGAAGCCCTTTACATCATCCTGACCACCAGATTACAGAAGGCATTTCGATTGATACAACATAGTATTTCAAAACTTGTAACCTGACCACGTTTGTTCTCCATTGCAAAATAAGGAAGCAATAAGGGGAATTTGCGCTGGAGATAAAATTAAACCTCAGCGGAATGCATCAGTTGAACTCGGTGGTCAATATTTGGTATATATCAGTTGCACTCGGTGGTCAATATTTGGTATACATCATTTGCACTCGGCGGTCAATATTTGGTATATATCAGATGAACTCGGTGGTCAATATTTGGTATACATCATTTGCACTGGGTAGTCAATATTTGGTATATATCATTTGCACTTGGTGGTCAATATTTGGTATATATCAGTTGCACTCTGTGGTCAATATTTGGTATACATCATTTGCACTCGGTGGTCAATATTTGGTATACATCATTTGCACTCGGTGGTCAACATTTGGTATACATTAGTTGCGCCCAGTTGTCAAATTCCACTTATCAGCGTTTTCCTTCCCATTCAGTCGAGATTTTGGACTCTGCATTGAGCAGTTTGCTATACAATGCTATAGAAGCGCTATAAAATGTCTTTTAAAATGATCATACCAATAACTCGGGCACTCGTCAAAGTGTATAAAATAGTTGCACCGGTAACTTGATACTTGTCAGAATGTATACGCACTCTCTTTCGGAAGTAATTATCTTTCAAGTCCAAATCTCGAGAGGAAATAATGCATCATAAGCATGATATGAAGTTTTTAACTAAATAATCGGCAGGGTCTGTGAGATTTGGATCGAGTGGTTGAATGCTAGTCAATTCACCAAAAGCATCACCGACTTCAACTGGATCGAAGAGTGCCAAGCTAAACGTCTACTGTAACCACACTCCAATTTCATTGCGATCCTTATATTCACACGAAAGACTCAGTGACAGGATCTACCTCCCCTACATCTGAGTTAAATGAAATCTACACCTTACGACTGACGACGAAGGTCGCAGGTTTTCCTCGCCTTTACGTATGTCAGTTCATATTAATTTGCAATGTATACTGCCTTGTTTAGAACGAGTCTGCCTCTGTGGTGTAGTGTTTAACATGATTAGCTGCCTCTCCCGGAGGCCCGAGTTCGATTCCCACCTCATCCATCCTCGAAGTGGTTTTCCGTGGTTTCCCGCTTTTCCTCCAGGCAAATGCCGGGATGGTACCTAACTTACGGCCACAGCCGTACCTTCCCTCTTCCTTGCTTCCCCCTTCCGATCTTCCCATCCCCTTACAAGGACCCTGTTCAGCATAGCAGGTGAGGCCACTTGGGCGAGGTGTTGGTCCTCCTCTCCAGTTGTATCCCCGACCCAACGTCTCACGCTCCAGGACACTGTCTTGAGGTGGTCCGAGTGAGTCCGAGGGAAAAGCCAACCCTGGAAGGTAAATAGATTAAGAAAGGAAGAAAGACAGAAAGAAGAAAGAAAGTTTACAACGAAATGGTCTGAGTGTAACTGGTGTGCTTACAGCGAAATAGTCCGAGCACAACTGATTCCTGTTTGTTTCCTTCGATACAGTCATCATAAATGTATGTGCTTAACGCCCTGTAATTTTAACTGGTGTGCCTGAAGTTCATAAAGAAGAGGGGTACTTTTACTTGCATTCATCCCCCGTGTGGATCCGTGGTAGCGCGTCGGTCTCCAGATCTCCAGACCGCAGATTCAGACCTGGCATTTTTTGATGGACGGAAAGAAATCTTTCAGCAACCCATGCCGTACTATGTGGACATGCAAAAGATCTCTGGGACTACATCCGTTGTTTATGTGGCAAAATTTAAGAGAGATTCAGCACTGGGTCGCCCAGTATAGTTCTCTCATCCTTGTAGAGTAAAACGCAACGACGAAATTGACTTACAGGCAGCTTGAATGGTGTCAAGTCAAAATGTTTGCACACAATATTTCAGGCTATACGAACATATTATTTTAAAATTTGTTCAAAAAGGCACCAGTTCACCCACATAATCATGAATTCTAAATTTGCACATTGTACGGACCAAGTATTAATCGAAGAAATTATAATAATAATAATAATAATAATAATAATAATAATAATAATAATAATAATAATAATAATAATAATAATAATAATAATAATAATAATAATAATAATTGTACCGGGTGGTACACCCCCACGCCGCTAATTCAACCTTTGCGCCAGTTGAAACTCCTCTACTGGAGGAAGTCTGAACTTTATCTACTGTGTTAATTTTCAAGTTTTTCAGAAGATGTCACTACTTGGAAATTTTGAAGTTTCTGAACTGGGTCGTTTTCGATGTATTTTTGTTTTGCCTGTAGTAAGAAGTGTGGACATTCTCTTCCAGATGGCACTACTGAAGAACTACAATTGTGCACCCTAGTGCGAAGTGAAAGAACTATGTTTTTGGAGAAATTTTGAATTCATAAGTTTGTTCTTTGTTAAATTTCTTTCAGTTATTGTTTAAGTTGGCAATATTAACCCTTTCTTTCTGCCAGTTTTGAAACTGGCTAATCATAATTTTCTGTAATTAATTTTCCACCAATAAGGTGTTTCTTCCTCATCTAGTGTAGGGGTTTTCGTCGTTAACCAATAAAATTTTTGTGGGAGGGTGTTCTCATTCCTGATACGCCTCGAACTTTCCACGAGGGTATATAAACTGCTGATTTTCGGGTCTCCGTGCCACTTCAGTAACATCTATCAGTGCGTAAAGTACGTAGCAGGGGGCGGGAAGAGCCTCTTTCTTCGGGCAGCAGTTCAGCCACCAGGTAATGGCCGTTTAATAACTTCTTTTCTTGTCAGCTCAGCAGTTTAACTCTCGGGGCAGGTCCGAAGCCTTTCCACCATGTAACTTTTCCCTAAAATTGTAAAGACACTTAGTATCAATTCTATCTTTTAAACTACATATTGGGATAGAGAGTGCTTAACCCTCTCGAGCTCCCACTCATATTGCATTGAGGTGAACTTATTTTCACAACCGCTTCTTCCTTAACGTAATGTAAATTGTTTCCTTCTAAAAGTCACCTCTTTAGTATGGGATTAGCCCTTGCAGTAACGGCCTAGTGCCAAGTAGGTTTTATATAAAGTGTATTTGGAGTGCAAGAACGCCTCCTCTCAAGTTGGTATTTTAGAGGCCATGTAATTTTCCTGTATCTTTACTTAATAGGCCTCAGTAGGTTGGGTATTTTTACCCCTGTTTTCATGTCCTTGGAGGACAACTTGAATGTGGAGTTTGGTGTGGCCTTTGATAGGCTTAAATTTTGAGAGCGAGTTGCTCTTTCTTGAAAATTGAGTTGTTGTATGCCTCGAGGAGGCTTTACCGTGTAAAGAGGAGCAAGTGCTCCTAGGCATGATTGGGGTCTTCTGCCTCTTTGTTGAATTCTGTATATCGTAAGGTTGGGCTTATAGCTCAAGAATTGTGTGTCTGGCTCTCGGAGCCCAAATCCTGTAATCACTGTAATTGTACATTTTCGAATTGTGTTTCGGCTACTGAGTACCTGTTCTATTTGTTATTTCTTAATCTTGAAAAGAAAATATAACCTTGTTAAATTTTATCTTAACTTTAATTTCGTATTTTGAGGCCTGTTCACCCCCGCACCTTCTTTCACCTCTGCACATCCACTATACCCCGTAACAATAATAATAATAATACTAATAATAATAATAATAATAATAATAATAATAATAATAATAATAATAATAATAATAATAATAATAATAATAGGCTGATAATAACTCTTCCGACAACAGGTCTGTGAACGGTGTGTTATTTGTGACGAAATATACAGGACGTACAATTAAAATATGTAAGATCATTTCGACAAAATCATTTCACTCTACCGCATGGCAGAGAAACGGACCTCTCTTGGGAGATCTGCGGCTGAGTTTTAATTTTAGTTTTCTCGGGTAAACACCAAATATGTCACCAGAGATCTTTTACATATCGACATCGTGCGACATGAAGTGCCAGATCGACAAATTCTGACTACCTCTGCCGGGTTTGAGTCCGTGACCTTCGGAACCGGAGGCCGGTACACGATCATTGATCAACAGAGTATTTTATGAAGATTAATGTGTTACTCATATTTGTACAGTATGAGTTAATGCGGTTTGGTAGAAAGGAGGGGTTTGATTTTATACGTTGGTACAATATTAATTAATTAATTTTACAATTTGCTTTTAAGTCGCATCGACACAGGTAGGTCTTACTTCGACGATGGGATGGGAAAGGGATAAGAGTGGGAAGAGAGCGACCGTGGCCTTAATCAAGATAAAGACCCAACATTTGCCTGGTCTGATAAGTGGAAACCACGGAATACCATCTCTACGGCTATTGGCGGTGGGCTTCGAATCTACTATCTCCCGAATGCAAGCTGATTGCTAACTGATGCAAACCACGCAGCCACTTGCTCGGTAAAATAAAAAAATAAAAAATAAAATAAATAAATAAATAAATAAATAAATAAATAAATAAATAAATAAATAAATAAATAAATAAATAAATAAATAAATAAATAAATAAATAAATAAATAAATAAATAAATAAATAAATATAGGAGGCTTGCTAGAAAAATAGGGGAAACTGTCTGGTATCTGGTTTAATTCGAAATCCACAGATTCGACCCGTGTCGAATATATTTTAGAAGGCTGTAATTTTCAGGGAAACACAATTCAAATTGCAATACAGAATTTAGAGTCGATTTTGTCAGATCTTTGCAAGTAAAATGGCCTTGCTAAGTTTTGAACTACCATCAAACGAAGTACCTTTCTAAACTGTTTTACAGTTCAACATGTATTATGGTGAGTACGTGAGGGGTTCTTTTTCACCATGTCTATACCTTAAGAAGTAAATACGTGAAATAAATTTAGTTACTGTATCAACCTTAAATTACGGTATGCTGCATAATCACTACTTGAAACATATCTTGTGATAGTCTGTCATTTACGATTCGTCATTATTTTATTTGAAGTAGTTATTAGGAATTTATTAAACTCTTCAGCTACAAACAATATTTCATATCAGTAACTACTTTTCGTGCTGGATTTCCAATATTGTAATGACGCATCCCGCACCAAACACTATAATTGATGTTCAATCGACCGTGGTTTGAGGTGAAACTGTGTTTGAGCTTCATAAATCATAGGCTGATCTTCTTTCTGTGCTTCCCTTCACACGACCTTCGCTGACTCAACAATAATTGATTTTAAAATCTCTACTCATCACTTATTTTAAACTTAAATCAAATACTAAGTCTCGCATGAACGGACCGTGTCTGTTTCCTGGAGCAGAAAATAGCCTAATGTTCGTCTCAGGGTACCTCCTAGTGACCTAATTCACAAAGGCTGAGTAACGTGGGTTACTGTTCTGTTATGCTGTTTATAATACCGTTACGGGGAGAAAACGGAGGAGAATCAAATTACTGGGCATTAGAACACTGAAAGTCTGGCTCATTGACTGGATGGTCAATTTTATGGCCTTCGGTTCCCGGATTGGTCGGGTATTTTAATCGCATCTGCTTATACTCCAGCTCGGGGACTAGGTATTTGTCCCAACACACTCATCTTCATATTTACACAACCACCACAGAAACACACGACAATGAAAACATCCCTCCATGGAGATTGGTGTCAGAAAGGGCATAGGGGATAGTGGTAGTAGTATAGAATACTAAAAGTAAAGTATATTGCGGTGGGTTCGCATCCCACTGTCGGCAGCCCTGAAGATGGTTTTCCTTTATTTTC
The DNA here is from genome assembly GCF_040414725.1 of Anabrus simplex. NCBI lineage: Eukaryota > Metazoa > Arthropoda > Insecta > Orthoptera > Tettigoniidae > Anabrus > Anabrus simplex. Next base: position 262,383,053 of record NC_090268.1, read on the forward strand.
CATTTTCACACCAGTCAAATGCTGGGGCTGTACGTTAATTAAGGCCACGGCCACTACCTTCCAAATTCTAGTTATTTCGAACCCCACAGTTTGGCAGCCCTGAAGATGGTAAGATGGTTATCCGTGGTTTCATATTTTCACACCAGGCAAATGCTGGGGCTGTACCTTAACCCTTTACTGCGTGAATTATTTTTGTTTCCGTTTGGTGACGAAAATTTCAAGCTCCAAGTTTCAGATTGCATTCAATGTCTCGGACTTTAATACCTCAGCACTGTGGTTTACCTCAGTGGAATATATATACGATATTTCACAATTTTTCGGTAAGCTTTTAACATTTAAAGACCTGTCATTACTGCCTACTGGCCATGGGTACGTATTGCAAGGCGCAAGTATACTTGCATGACTATAGATCGGTAATGTCTTTGAGGTTGAGCCAGAGGTACTCCTAGAACCTGTGGCAATGTGATGGGCAGGGCCCACGTAAAATAAACAAGGCATCACTCGTATATGTGTTGACTTGGCTGTTGGTTGAAGCTGCACCATGGATATCGTAAAATTACAGTAAAAGGTTAAAGTAGCAAGCCTAGAGAATCGTACGATTCATATATGAATAACCATGCGCTGTAGGGTTAATTAAGGCCATGGCTGCTTCCTTCCCACTCCTAGCCATTTCCTGTACCATAGTTGCCATAAAACCCATCTGTGTCGGTCAACGTAAATCAATTTGTAATAATAATAATAATAATAATAATAATAATAATAATAATAATAATAATAATAATAATAATAATATTGTTCCCTTTTCCTATTAGTTTTACGTCACACCGACTCGGATAGGTCTTATGGTGATGAGGATGTTGAGTACTAAGAAGGATGCGACCATGGCTTTACGTAAGGCACATCCCCAGCATTTGCATGGTGTTAAACTCGGAAACCACGGAGAATCATCTTCAGATCAGCCGACGGTGGGGTTCGAACCCACCATCAGCTGAATACAAGCTAACAGCTATACGGCCCGAAGAGCGAAGTCAACTCGTTCTGTTTGTACGTTATTATCTAAAAAATCATTTGGAATTTCCTGATTAAACTTATTAATCAGTTGTTACGAAACTTGCTCTAGAAACACATTTTTACTAAGTTACCGACATCACCACCCGTGCAATACGTAGTTCAAGGCACAGCAAACAAAGCGACCCTGATTCATAAGGGTACAAAAATTTCAGCTCACCAAATAAATAAATAAATAAATAAATAAATAAATAAATAAATAAATAAATAAATAAATAAATAAATAAATAAATAAATAAATAAATTGATTTACATTGGGAGTTTGCACATCAATAAAAAAATCAATTAATATGTTCCCTTTCTTGGATACAGGCTGCAATCCGTCGTGGCATCCTATGGACGTGATCATTCAGCCAGCCTCGGTTCGGGTTGTCGCGGGCTTGACGTTCAGAGACAGAACCTTTCAATCGAACCCAGACTTGTTCGATGGGATTCATGTCTGAGCTTCTCAGTCCAGCGTAAACCTTTAAATACTGTACTGCCGTTAATGTGCCATATTCTTAGAATAAACGTATGCCGGGAAAGTTCTAACATACATCAGGAGATCTTGAGTTTGAAACACGTCCGACATATGAGCGTAATTTAAACCTTTCAGCTTTATCAGTATAGTCGTGATTGGCTTGTGAGGGAAGAGAGCAAGGTTTTTACGAAATACCAATTTTTCCATTAGTTTCTATCTTTTAGGACGGTATAAGCCCAAAAGTCTATGCGAAGTACTCGGCCCGTAAAATTATACTGAAAATAAGAAAAAATGGCGTATGGCTTTTAGTACCGGGAGTGTCCAAGGACATGTTCAGCTCGCCAGGTGCAGGTCTTTTGAATTGACTCCCTTAGGCGACCTGCGCGTCGTGATGAGGATGAAATGATGTTGAAAACAACACGTACACCCCAGCCCCCTGCCGGGAATCGAACCCGGGACCCCTGTGGCCAAAGGCCAGCACGCTAACCCTTCTGCGCGTTAACATAGTCTGCTAAAATCTGTCATTGTACTGTGCATATTGAGGTGTAAATAAGAGCTGGAAAGGTGTCTCCGTGAAGGATGTTTATCTAAATTCTCGATGGTCCGAGATCGAGCCACTTAACTGTATTTTTCTTAGCACCGTCATGGTGAGCGCCTTTCAATTTCTCAGAAAGTATATTCAGCTAAAAGTGTTTTCTTATGATTTAGATTTCATATATATCGATGCTCGTCAAGTATATACGGTCTGATATCGTGATTAGCCGGTTCGATCCCCATCAGAATATTGGCCGTCAGGGTAGTAGGGGTGGTGTTATACAATGTATAATCATTAGATCAAATGACAAAACTTGGATCCAATTTCAAACCTCTCCGCAATGTTTACATGGAGTGAGGGCAAATGACGCTGTTGGTGGTGATTTGTCCGTCGGATGGAGACGTTAAGGCTTGAGTAGACTCCCTTTGGTGCTATTCGACAGCCAGGCTGAGAGGCTCAGACGGTTGAGGCGCTGGCCCTCAACCCCCAACTTCGCAGGTTCCATCCTGGCTCAGTCCGGTGTTATTTGAAGGGGCTCAAATACGTCAGCCTCCTGTTGGTAAAATTACTGGCACGTAAAATAACTCCTGCGGGACAAAATTCCGGCACCTCGACCTCTCCGAAAACCTTCAAAGTAGTTAGTAGGACGTAAAGCAAATAACATTATTATCGTTATTATTATTATTATTATTATTATTATTATTATTATTATTATTATTATTATTATTATTATTATTATTAATCGAACCGATTAACCGATTGATTTGAAAATCCTATTAACTGATCAATGCGCTTTAACAGATTAATCGAACCGATTAAAATTACGGCGTGGGGAAGGAAAAATAACTGTTTTGCGTGGCACAAAACCTGTGTAGAGTATTATTATTTGTCATTTGGTGTGCAAGCCTCAGCCATTATATGATTGACAGGCTATTAAAATAAGCTGATGCTCATGTCTTTCTATCTGAAAGGTAAAAGCAATGATACCTGGGGCGATGACTTAGATGTTAGGCCCCTTATCCCTTAAACGGTCTGCATTGCATATGTGCAAAGGAGAATTCACTTGCTTGTTATATCTGCTTTACGATTTTACAAGTGTGCATTTACTTCTAACTTGCAGACGAACTTGCTAGGTAACACTCGTGTATTAAAAAATTTAATACCTGTTATTTTACGACTTTTCTTGTTAATCAACTGGAGTGAAGTGTAAACTTTAAACAGTTAAGGTAAAACAAATAAAATGTTGTTTACCTCAGACAATTCGTTAGCGAGTACGTCCCTGAGACTGAAGTGTGGCAGTAGCTATAGTAATCGTATAGCTATGCATATACCGGTACGTAAAACATTCAAAACTCTTAAAATTTTGACTGATACAAGTAAAAAATAAATAAATAAATAAATAAATAAATAAATAAATAAATAAATAAATAAATAAATATTTATTTTGGCAAATATTTTTTGATAATAATGTATTACTTCTAGAATGAAAAACCATCATATTTGACAGAAGTAATAAAATGCGCAGTTAAGGGGTTAAACAACAAGCATCAATAATACCTCATTAATTGCTTTCTTCTAAAACGAGGTTTATGACCATTGCTTTTACAAAGTACTGGAAAGGAAATGCCGGGTAGTATATTTGCGGACCTTTACAAAACTCAGTCAGGTTGTGATAGTACATATATCACACCCTCGCAGTACATGTAGAAGTGTGAGATATTATTGTCAGTATTCGATTTTTTATTATTATTATTATTATTATTATTATTATTATTATTATTATTATTATTATCGTCAGTATTTCAGTTGTATACTTTGTCATTAATATTTGTAAGTTGGGAGGTCTCCACGTATGTTGTATGAGTAATTTGTTTTGTACTGGGAAAACATTACTATATTGGACTCTGGTAATTTGTATGACTCATGCGGAAATCCCAGTCTGATGAGTTGAGCTTGTTGTTGTACTAGGAAAGTTCTATGACTCATGTGAACACCCGAGAGTTTGTTTATGTCTTGGGAGCAAGAAGAAGTTCAGGGAATGGTCTTGACAAGAGGATCTATCATGATTGGCTGGCAAGGACCAATCCAGACTTATCATGTGAGAGGAAGGGAAATGCCGAAGTCTTCGACATCGCTGTAGGAAGGGGACGACAACTGACACTCGGTACGAACAAGAAGGAGTGCTGACACGGTACGGGAATGAAGTAGTGCTGATACACGGTACTGGAGTGAGACTGCTGCACTATACTGGACTGGACTTCAAACGTTCGTGGAACGCAGTCTTGTTATGTTCGTGGAAAGTGACTGATGGACAGATTGTGGAGTGCTTACGCATTAAGTATTGTAGCACTTGTGGCGGCCTGGCATTATATGTTGGTGAAAGCTATCTCAGACTTTCCATAATTTATGTTCAGGATCGACAAGCGTGTGTAGCTCAAATGTATATATTTAAACAAACAAGTGTTAAAGTCTGTGAACACAGTATTACGAAGTACAGTATTTGTGTGATGTTATGACTGCCGATTATGAGAATCGGCAAGTCGTGTTGATAGAGAGACAGTGAAGGGTTCTTAATACATATATGTACATTGTTCAACGAACTAACTACAATTGGTGGCTTAGTTCTCGCTTTCGTTTTCCCACTGTTTTCATTGTTGTTGTTGTAAATATGGAGTCTTCCAGCAATCTTTTGTTTGTGTATTATAAGTGTATATTGGTGTGTTGATGAGGTGCTCATGCACGGATTTTATTGTGAATATAGTTAGATATTTTAGAATCAGTGGAGTTATTGATGAGCCTAGGTGTAGTTCCTACCCATTTAGTCGTTTTCAGGAGGTTAGGTAAGGCCTGAAGCAGATGTACCAGTACGCAGCATTATGTACACGCCCTGGGATATAAAGAATTATCATGCTCTATCTAAATTCGAGGGATCCATTTTGGTGAACTCTGGCGCCCATAATATGGACATTTCGGTTATTTATATTTATTACGTTTTTATATATTTTTATTTATGATACATTTTATGATATTCGAGAAATTATTTATAAGTAGTCATCAAATTATTACAAGGTGGCGTAATGGGTAGGGGTGGGAAAGGTACTTGAAAGGACTGTCATTAAGGGATTTCCAGGAAATGTGCGAATGGACAGATACCAATTGCCAGAAAGGATCAAAGAGTAGAAAAAAGTTACAACTTAAAGCTCAGTTCGTGTGGGGTTGCTATTTGGATATTCACATAGGCCTAGTGTTTGTGAACTTCATAAGATGCCACACCGCGTCATGATCGGCGTCGGTGTCTCCCACAAGATTTAATGTAAAGACATGGCTAATAGAATAGAATAGAATAGAATAGAATAGAATACTCCCGTCCCCCAATTCCGGATCGCCTGGAGCTGGGGAGAGAGCATTCGTTTATTGCAATTCCTTGAATTATGATACATGACTTACAATACCCTCTTACAATTATTGGCTGTTACTATACTGAATATGAATTATTTTGTCCTAGACATTAACAATATTATATAGTCTAGGACAACATGTATCTTCCCTACCTTATCTTACTAATTGAACGAATTTTTATTTATTACGTTATAACATTAAAAGAAAAGTTAGAATCAAAATGACAAATTTACATTAAATATATACTACATCTAACCTAAATCTGTCTGGTCGCGACATCCCCCCTGGTGAGGAACTCCTACCACCCTTCCCAGGGATGTCACGACCAGACCCGTCTCATGAGGCTCCGAAATCGAAACCTCGTAGACCCCTTAAGTTGTCAATATTGTTTCCTCACCTCTCCTTCGTGTGACAGCCCACATGCGTGCGGATGACCTAGCTCAACATGTAGGCTGTCTCGCCTGTATTCCACTGCCGAGACGGAATCCATAACTCGGCTCATATTTCGCTGACTGATTGACAACTTGTTTCCTCTGGTTTAATACTGTTCACACCTTACTCTAATCTACACGTGCAGAAGTACTGAGTCAACACTAGGCTTGAGATAGGTTAGGCCTATCTCCTCCTCTCCCAACTCTACTATACTACAGCAGCCAAAACAAACTAACAATCCCAAATCAAAATAAAAAACAGGCTGACAAACAGCAAACAACCTCATTGTAAGGAACACATTAACTCATACATTTCTGCTGTTTCCGAGCTCTCTTGTTGTCAGCCAAAACAAGCTAATTAACCATCCCACAGCAAATAAAACAGGCTAACACACAGCAAACGACCTCATTGTAAGGAACTCATTACTGTTAGCATGTTGCTGGATTAAGTCTGTTACTTAGCAATATACAATATCTAATATAAATGAACACTGAACAACTACAAGAGAAACATAGTCCTAAACTTATAACTATAGTATTTCCAAGATCACTTGTTGTACAGTCATCATCGTGCTCATGTATATAACGTTTACTATCATTTACCAGTACTGTTATTACTTTCTGTTGTTACTAATCTCATTTTAATTTCTTTCTTCCACATGTTTCTTAGAATACAGAAAAATTTAGCTAGTTTTCCTGGGGTGATCCATTCTCTATTTAACAGTTTGGTTATTGTATAAAATTCTTTCTCTCTTTCTACTTTTAATTTATATTCATCTCCAAGGTATTTAGTTCTCAGTGCCTCCGTTCCCTTACGACATGGCTAATAGGAACCGTGTGGACAGAAAGACAGAGCGGCGATAAGCAGCTACTGAAAAGCGTGGGGTCAATGGAGATTTAGGGCCGATTGCAGAAACGGTATTTAGACGATATCTACGGTTAAACATTGCCTAAGTATGGCTGCCGCATTACAGAGACGTTATTTATCACTTAGACACTGTCTAAAAACCGATGTTCAACCGGTCATGTTTAAATACTGCCGAGATCACTGTTTAACCTAAAATGAGAGGAGTGAATCACAATAAGAGGTTATGTACCATGAAACTTATAATTTGTATTGTCATGTTGAATCGATTCCGGGAAGAAAGGTTAGTCCGACGGCCTCCCTGTGGGTCGCTCGCAGCTAAATCGCAGCAATTCGTTTGACATATATGGGGAAATAGATCTTAAAATAAGGTTTCGCTTTTCGAGAGACTTGTTTCTTGAGACTGAGAAAGGGACAGTCCGGTAATTGTCAACTTGAATACAATTCTTGGCAACCGATATAATTTATTATATACATGGGGTAATTTCCATGGAATTATGGGTCACTTCGACTGCATACATATCAGGATTACGTGTCCCGATCGTCAGAGGGTTGTAACATACATCAACCGGGAGGGATTCACTTATATTTACTGCCAAGTAAACACACATAATAATGAAAACTAAAAAGTAGGTTGTATGGGTTTTATGTATATAATCGTATACGTTTTCGGCAACTATCAGATAGGAAAAGGCAAGTGGTGGTGATGGTGGTGATTATTGTTTAAAGAGGACTGGGGAAGAAGAGCCGTGTACATAACGACAGCCCTAGTATTTGCCTGGTATAAAAATAGGGAAACTACGGAAAACAATCGTCAGGGATGCCGATAATGCGTTTCGAACCTTCGATCTCCAGAATGCAGGCTACATCTATTTGGCCCGTACAACACACTCGGTTACACATTAGGCCTACTATTGCTTCATCCTCTCTTCGTCGAAGCTACCGTATTTATGAGTAGATTACGTCCGGCTCCATGGCTAAATGGTTAGCGTGCTGGCGTTTAGCCACAGGGGTCCCGGGTTCGATTCCCGGCAGCGTCGGGAATTTTAACCATAAATTGGTTAATTTCGTTGACACAGGGGCTGGGTGTATGTGTCGTCTTCATCATCATTTCATCCTCATCACGACGCGCAGGTCGCCTACGGGAGTCAAATCAGAAGACCTGCATCTGGCGAACCGAACTTGTCCTCGGACACTCCCGGCACTAAAAGCCATACGCCATTTTTTTACTCACTGTAACAACGTTATAATCAAAGCTACACTTCCCCGTACGGTGGCGTGTCGCTTAGTGTCGATAATATTATGAGATTTAATTTCCACCGAAATACTCTTATCATCTGTGGGTAAGTCATTCTCATGCTTAGCCATATTTGAGTAATGTGTAGGAAGACAAACAGGTGCCTGGCGTTCGGCGCACGCACCGACGAATTTCATTGGTTGCGACATGCAAAGAGTTGCATGAAAGATACTTCTATCTTCGTTTTCGAACCAGTATTGAAACTTTAAGCGATATCTAGTTAAACATCGAGTAAACATTGTTTATGCAATGGAAGACCGTGCTCGTTTTAGACGTCGTTTAGGTAGACGTTGCCTATGGCTTAAAACTAGTCATCGTTTCTGCAATCGGCCTTTATCGTTTAAGAAATGCGATGTGATGAAAGACTCGCGTATAACACAAATACGGCACGACAACGGAAGGTTAAAGAATGTCCAAGAATTTCCATATAATGTGCGAATGGACATACAAATTGTCAGAAATAAACAGTAGAAAAAGTGACAGCTTAAAGCTGAGTTCGTGTGTAGTTGTTATTCAGAAGACAGTATGTTATACTGTATTCGTATTCAGTGTTTGTGAACTTCATTTTATGAGCTGATGCGAGGAAAACTTGGTGGAAGTTTTGGATTTAAACTAAACGATTGTGGTGAGGTGACAGACAGAAAAGCAGTGTTTTGTAAGAAAAAGGAAAATCGTTCAGTCGTACTTTTTTTTACAACTGCTTTTTTTGCTAGTTGCTTTACGTCGCACCGACACAGATAGGTCTTTCGGCGACGATGGGACAGGAAAGGGCTGGGAGTGGGAAGGAAGCGAACGTGGCCTTAATTAAGGTGCAGCCCCAGCATTTTCCTGGTGTGAAAATGGGAAACCACGGAAAACCATCTTCAGGGCTGCCGACAGTGGGGTTCGAACCTACTATCTCCCGAATACTGGATACTGGCCGCACTTAAGCGACTGCAGCTATCGAGCTTGGTACAATTGGTTTTATGTCGCACCGACACAGATAGGTGTTATGACGACGATGGGATAGGAAAGGCCTACGAGTGGGAAGGAAGCGGCCCTAGCCTCAATGTAGGTATAGCCCCAGCATTTTCCTGGTTTGAAAATGGGAAACCACGTAAAACCATCTTCAGATGTGCCGACAGTGGGTTCCGAATTCACTATCTCCCGGATGCAAGCTCACAGCTGCGCGACCCTAACCGCACGGCCAACTCCCCGGTCAGTCATACTTGAAATACAAATAATCTTCAATATAATCTTTTCAAAGTGTATCTGCATCTATCAGATGTCCAGTAGTGTAGCCAGGATCGGCCGATAGGGGAAGGAGTGGGTTTGTAGTTACAAAATGATGGTGTAGAACACAAGTAAGTTGCACGAATGAGTTGTCATTATAAAGACTCTGATACAAGTCAATTACATATCTGTTAGTTCTACAATTATGCCTCTGAATGTTTATTTAATTTATTGTCACTTTTTTGTTTATTTTCTTTTTGTAAAAATTCCATGGGGGTTTCTAAACTCCCCCGCCCAGTAAACTCCTCTCCCCCCTCCCGGATACGCCCCTGTCAATATCCCGACTAGTTCATCGTCTCAGTCAATGTTGGAGCACCTTATATTGAAGCCTGTGTCCTCTAATAAGGAAAAACTGAAATTACGAATGAACTACTGGATTTTGCAGGATAGTATGCCGGTCAACGTTGTCTCTGATCATGGTCTAGAAGAAGTTTTACGGAAAACTCTCAATTCTCACACTTACCATCATCCCTATAGAGACACGGTAACAAAAGAAAAACATTGACGAGTTGTATGATGTAGAAATGTCAAAATTCTTAGATGAACTGAAACAAGCAGAATTTGTTAGTCTCACGGGGGATTTTTGGTCTTCCTTATTTAACCGTAGCTACTTCGAGGTTACAGCTCACTGGATTGATTCAAATTGGGAATGTCGGAATTCAACATCATCATCATCTGTTTTCCCTCCAGGTTCGGTTTTCCCTCGGACTTAGCGAGGGATCCCACCTCTACCGCCTCAAGGGCAGTGTCCTGGAGCTTCAGACTCTTGGTCAGGGGATACAACTGGGGAGTATGACCAGTACCTCGCCCAGGCGGCCTCACCTGCCATGCTGAACAGGGGCCTTGTGGAGGGATGGGAAGATTGGAAGGGATAAGCAAGGAAGAGGGAAGGAAGCGGCCGTGGCCTTAAGTTAGGTACCATCCCGGCATTCGCCTGGAGGAGAAGTGGGAAACCACGGAAAACCACTTCCAGGATGGCTGAGGAATCGAACCCACCTCTAATCAGTTGACCTCCCGAGGCTGAGTGGACCCCGTTCCAGCCCTCGTACCACTTTTCAAATTTCGTGGCAGAGCCGGGAATCGAACCCGGGCCTCCGGGGGTGGCAGCTAATCACGCTAACCACTACACCACAGAGGCGGTCAGAATTCAACATTACAAGTTAAACATGTTACATATAACCGCAACGCCGCTGACTGCGCTGAAGCGTTTGAGATGTGGTTCGTAAATGGAGTTTGGAAGATAAAACTGTCGCTGTTTGCACTGAAAATGTAAGAAATATCGTTCTAGGAGTTGAAAGAGCGAAGTTCGACAATTTTCGATATGCAGCCCACACTCTACAATTAAGTTTAAATAAAGCTATTAATCGAAACCTTTCCAACAGAACAAAGATGGCCCAGGCCACCATAGCTCAATTGGTAGAGCAACGGACACGAAATCGGGAGGTTGTGGGTTCGGATCCTACTGGTGTCTGGTTGGCCATTTTTGTTCTGTACTTAACATCTCTTCAACACGTACTAAATGTACGCAACACGACCTAATAGGTTGAAAGTCGGTTTCGATTACAATGCGGTCGTGAAAATTCAATATTCAAAGCTATCAATGATGATGCTATCAGTACACTACTTGCAAAGCGCAGGAAAATATTGGGACATTTTAAACACAGCCTTTCGGAGAGGGACGTGTATGGAGTACAAGTTCCGGTAAAACCATGCAGCAAGAAGAGGAAATTGAATTTTGAAACCGACGAAGACGAACAGGATTCAGGTCATGCCATTTAGGTTTCGAGTTCGACACCACTTGAGATGGAGATTGCAGTCTACAAGTTGTTGGTGGAAGATGATTTCGCAGACCCTCTGCAATGGTGGAACGTACATTCAATCCAACTTCCACATCTCGCACGCTTAGCGAAAAAATTGCTTTGCATTCCAGCTACTTCAGTTTCTTGTGAGAGAGTGTTCCGTGATTCTGGAAGTAGTTACTAAGAGAAGGGCGGCTCTTAGTTCTGAACATGTCAACGTACTGGCATGTCTGAAGTCCTGGAGCAAAGAGGTGTGACTGTAAGTAATTGTCAACTTCACAGTTTCAAACTTTTGTTCCATTAAATTACCAATACTGAAATATCTTTAAAATATTAACTCACCTGATTTTGAATTTTTTTATTACTTGCATGTCACCAGTACAATTAAAATTTAAAATAAAAAAGTATGTCTTCTTTATAGCATATCGAATTATAAACATGTTTTATGCCAGGTGTTTTTCTCCAAGTTATAGTATATGAAGCCGATTGAAATTCAGTTAATCGGCCGATTAATCGATTAAAGTCATTCGGTTAACCGATCAAAATTTTTAATCGATCGAGAGTTCTAATTAGTATTATTGCTATTCGACAGGAGTAGGCTATGTGCTGACACCGAGTTTCTCCCTTTCTATACCTACTATCATAATATCACGTCATTCATTTAATCTCATTGACTCTTCTGATGAGGCTGCCGTCAGGAAGGGCATCCGGTCGTAAAAATCGTTAGGAAGATTTATCTCACTTCCTACCTGACCCCGTAGAGAAACGGGACAAGGGTTGGATACACATATATGAATGTTGTGAATAGAAAACACGCGGAGTTGTCAAGAAGTAACAATTTAATGAAAGTAAATATCTCTTACATTTTAAACCAAATGGGTGCAATATCTGCTATGAGTTGTTTTTTAAGCAATATGAAAGCAAAGCAGGCCATGCAGGCCCTTGAAAGAATGGAAGATAAAGGCTTCCATTTCCCGTAACTTCGGCACTAAGTAGAATTGAGTGGTCAGCTCTATGCCTGGCCGCCTTTGCTTTCAAGAGTTAATCTGGCACTTACTTTGTGTTGGCAGAGTGAACCTGAGGGCTGTGTGCCGCTCTAGAGGAGGAAATTCGTTCTTACTTTTTTCGACTTCCTGATGGAGAATTGAACCCACGTCCTCCCGGGTGAAGCGAGCACGCCTAACCCCCTCGGCCAGGCGGTCCCTTATATACAATGCAATTAACTATAACGTAATATTAGTAGTGCTTTGTAATGGCACCCTCTGAAAAAGAAGGAAAACACCACGGAATGTGAAGAATACTGGAGCGCCAGCTTAATATCACATGCAGCCGAAGTGCTTTAGAGACTATTGAACAGAATATTGAATGGAAAACTCAGAACCTATGCAAGAGAATGACGGTATGAATTTATAGGTGAAAAAGGGATACCATTGGATTGTTGAGAATAGAAGAAGAAATGCATTGAAAAAGATAGGGAAGTATGCGTTGTTTTCATAGATGTAGAAAACGTCTATTGACTGGAACAAAGGGTTAAGATTTTATTCAGAAAGTAAGAGTAAATATAGGGAACATGATAACAGAATAAAACAATTTGTAGCGGAGGTATACAAGGGAATTCTCTCCCTCCTACATTGTTCAAAATCTATCTAGAAATTTTTGGAGCGTACTTACATGAAAATAGAAGACCATGTATTGGGAGGAAAAGAATACAGTGCATAAGATGATATCGTGTAACCAATCCAAACTAAGTAGACAATGAATAAAATGCTAGAAAATCTAAATTAAGAAAAACAAAATTATCAAGGAAACAAAAGACATGGTAATAGTTACGAAATGAACGAAGGCAACAATATCACGAATGATCAGGAGTAAATGCAATAATTCACTGCGTTCAAATTTCTAGGAACATTGATAAGGCAGATCATGATATTTAGCCGAGATGCGAAGTCTAGAATTACAATGGCCAAGAAAAGAATCAGAGAGAAGATGCTGATATTGGCGAATTTAGATAGAGGGTCAGAAAAAGACAAGCAAATTGCTTTGTGTGGAGTGTGGCTGTATATGGTGCCGGGACTTCGACATTAAGGGAAGAAGATGAACGTAGACTGGAAAGCTTTGATATTTGGATGTGATGGGGAATGGAAAAGAATCAGTTAGCCTGAGTACGTGACAAATGAGAAGCTGCTAAAGGGAATTTAAGGAAGAAAAATTCTGTCGACGATAAGAAATTTGAATGAAAACTTGTTGGGTCACTGGTTGAGAAACCGAGCTCGATAGCTGCAGTCGCTTAAGTGCGGCCAGTATCCAGTATTCGGGAGATAGTAGGTTCAAACCCCACTGTCGGCAGCCCTGAAAATGGTTTTCCGTGGTTTTCTATTTTCACACCAGGCAAATGCTGGGGCTGTACCTTAATTAAGGTCACGGACGCTTCCTTCCCACTCCTAGCCCTTTCCTATCCCATCGTCGCCGTAAGACCTATCTGTGTCGGTGCGACGTAAAACAACTGGCAAAAAACTGGTTGAGAAGACATTGCTTGCTTATGGTTACTACGGAGGGGATAGTGAAAGGAAACAGAAAAGAGGACGTAAAAGGAATGAATTGACAGACACTGTAAATGTATAATGAAGACACATGCCGATGAAGAGATCAACGGAGGAGACAGAGATGTCTGGAGACCTGCCTTTGGGCAGAACACCATACGCGCACATAGTCAGAGGAGGCATTAAACCTCTCGTGTCACTCCCCTCTTAGAAAGTGTGGAACTTCAACTTGTTTCCAAGACGAAAAATAACATTTCAAAACTTTAAGATTAAAACCTGAATGAATGATATGTGTTGCTACATTGCTACATTCCTTGTTCCTTGTTCCGCAATAGCTTAGAGCCATTCTAAATGAGGTATTTGTTTTTGTTCGGATTCAAGGAACACTTTCCTTCTCGACTTCTTCCTCAAATCAGTCTGCACACTTTTTCCCTATCACTGGGGCTTATACTTCCAGGAAGTCATACGAATTTCGTCAACCGCTTGTATCTTGGAAACAATGAACTACATTTATCATGGACAGGGGTGTGAAATTACGCAACCAAATATGCTCAACACATACATTATATGTAAATTTACACAATAATAATAATAATAATAATAATAATAATAATAATAATAATAATAATAATACTTTCTTCAACTTATCCCAGTAATTTATGAGTCGCTGGAGACACTTTGGCTATTTTCGGTTGAGATCACTGATTTCAGACTCAAGATACGTCGAAGTGTTGTTAGGAGTTTCTGTTAGCCAGTACTATTATGTGGTAGTCCGACTCGTTGGCTGAATGGTCAGCGTACTGGCCTTCGGTTCAGAGGGTCCCGGGTTCGATTCCCGGCCGGGTCGGGGATTTTAAATAGCCACACGAAATTTAAAAAAATGTGGTATGGAGGCATGAACCCTAAAAGATTCCTCTATTAAACGACTTGAAACTCTCGAAATGTGGACCCATAGACGAATGCTCCGTATATCATCAACCCCTCTCCCCTCCCCCCTCAAAAAGTATTCAAATGTTAAAGTATCGGAAACTCGAATATATCGGTAATATTACACGAGAAAATACCATATTTTCAGCTTATATTACAAGGAATGTCGAGAGTCACCGTGAAGTTGCACGCAGAAGGTAGTGGCTAAATTACATCCAGGAATGGACAGATATCCACAATGCCCTACAGCATTTTCGAAGAGCTTTTGCCACAGTGACCATCGGCATCTGGAAGACCAGTCATTTCCCAGCAACTTCATGGATTATGTTCCAACGAGCCTATAGTCAGTGGTCACAGAAGTGGGAAGAAACAAAGAGCCACAAAGGTAAATTTTACTCAACGATTGAACAGAATCCCCCGCGACGTCCTTGGTTTGCACAATGGAACACTCAACGACGATTCATCTCGACTATCACCCGAATGCGCTTCAACCACGGAAGTTTTAGAAGTCACCTTTATCGCATCAACGTAGTGGACACACCATACTGTTCCTGTGATGGTCAGTCGATTCAGGACCTAAACCATCTCTTTTTTGCATGTGCTCATTACCACCAACAACAAAATGTGTTTCTTACAGCTCTGCTTCACGCTAAGCAACAGTTACCAACCTGTGTAAATACACTACTGGCGACCAAAAACAGAAAAGTGTATACTATTATTGGGAATTATTTAACAACAACTTGTCTACAAATTTGATTGACTTTTTGTGAAATTATGTGATTTCAATGTAATGATGTGCAATGTCTATGTCTTTTATATATATATGTATATATTTCACACTGTGACAATTACTTGTAATGAATTGTAAAGTTCAAACCAGCGTACTGTAATATCCAGGTGGCTGTTTGGTCTGTAACTGATCTAAAGCCAAATAAATAAAAGAAAAAAAAAAAGACCAGTCACGCCATATGAAGGTAAATAGATTTTGGGCGAGAGTTTAAGGCCGGCGACACGTGATTTAGATTTTCACTTGAAAATTATATCCTGTGATCCACAGGATTCAAACCTCGGCTATCTGTGTGGAATGTAATAGCTAAGCCACTACGCTAAACAAGCTCCATCTGAATCTTATTAATGTATTCAAGAAAAATATTTCTTCCTGCTTCGTCCACTGAAAATATTCGTTTCTATACATACATATTGTTGTTATGTCTAAAGTTAACGTGGAGTATCTATTTTGAGCCTGGGATTATTACAAAGTTTCTCGTCCGTCGTGTATCAGCTCGTCCCGCTGCGAGTATCGGCCCAATTACAGCAATTAGGAAACTGCACGATTATGGCAGCACGACATGAAGAAACATCTCAATTTGTGGGCTTTCGTTCGCTTCGCAGCTTAATCTTATCAGCTGAATATTGCTGAGTGAGGTCGTGGCGATAGCACGCGCAGTCGTTACGCCTGGCTTCAGCAGGGGTTTACATTCCCTGGAGAATCATACACTTTCAATTTTGAGGTTTGAAATATTAAATACCAAGAAAAGCATACATGTACCATTCGATGGCATAGTTTGGAATATGAGCAGGCTCTGTGTTATATCTGCGCAGACGGGGATAATTTTAAGGTGCCCAAGATTAACCTTAGAGCGGTCGGGTGGAAAACGTGACGTGAACGGTCGGGCGGGATCTGGTAGACCCAATATAAAAACAATTATATACATATTTTAACGATTAATTTTTACTAAAATCATATTTTACAATAAAATTGCATAATATCAATATCTTGAAAACAATTTTTTTAGAATCCTTGACTTCATAACAAATTCAAAAATGTTAACTGAAAATTAGCATAACATTTAGTGTTCAAAACATATACTGATATAAAAAATTGTGACAAACAGTATGTATTTAATATATCTGTTTATACAATTTTTCAAAAATGAATACAATGATTCTCAGTATGCCCAGCAAAATGTAACATGTAGGCCTACATAGCATTTAAAGAAGTTCCAGCTGGGTCAGGTGCCTTAGTGTTTTCTGTCTTTATCAGCAAAATGACGAGGAAAACTACCTGCATTTGAATCCTCTGTAATCGCCGTAACACTGGAACTGACTATAGTTGCATCTCTGATGTCCGCTGTTGGATTCATCATCACTGGTTATCACAAAATCGAGGCCAGCGACTGAATAGTCAAATTGTATAACATTGTAAAACATTTCCTCTATTTCACATGTTGAAATCCTTCCACTTGATGCTGCCGTGTTCAAAACTTCATGGAAACACTAATGTTATTGTTTATTGAAGATGTGAATATGGTATAACCTTGTCACCTGTAGTCAACGGTCGGGCCGAGTCTGAGATACCCACTGTTACTTTGCGTAAGTGACAGAAAAAGACTAACTGAGAGAAGCTCCTACATAAGAACTGCAATGAATTCCTATGACCATACAGGAAGGTAAAGAGACGACCAGCCCTCTGAATGCTGAGGCCCTGGGGTAATTGCAGAATTTCCTACTGTTGGGACCATTCTAGGTTAAAGTATGCTTAAAGCCGTTTTTTAATATACATATTGTTAAAAACATTTCTAACTGAGGCACTGTCAATTGGTCTACTGGTAGTGGCCTCCCTACGACCCCACCAGCTATTAAGGCAATGCTCATTTGACCTTACGTAACTTGATAATTTCTAGAGGTGGTTATAGAAACTACAGTCCGATGGCTGAGAACGAAAAGGTTACAACTATAATAAAATGCATTTTTGAGATTTGACCATCAGTGTATAGCTTATTTGGGTTACAACACAAAATGTAATGTATTCATGCCAGGGAGCACTTCTAACGGTTTTCAATGTTCTGCCATTAGTCGCTTTGCTTAGTTCGAATGGGTTACATTTTGAGTTGTGACTCTTTTCCAGATTGCAATAAATTATATAAGACCGGGCGAGTTGGCCGTGCGCGTAGAGGCGCGCGGCTGTGAGCTTGCATCCGGGAGATAGTAGGTTCGAATCCCACTATCGGCAGCCCTGAAAATAGTTTTCCGTGGTTTCCCATTTTCACACCAGGCAAATGCTGGGCCTGTACCTTAATTAAGGCCACGGCCGCTTCCTTCCAACTCTTAGGCCTTCTCTATCCCATCGTCGCCATAAGACCTTTCTGAGTCGGTGCGACGTAAAGCCCATAGCAAAATATATATAAGAACTATGTTCACACCAATTTTCATGAAAATTGGGTAACAAGTGTAATTTTGGGAGGCAATGTTGTACACCGCTAAAACTTTAAACTCCTCTTCTGAAAAATCATGGATTTTGAATTGTAACCCTTTCATTCTCGGCCACCGAGTTGCAGTCAGGTCTTCTGAGAATCGTAACTAGAAGTCAAATTTGAGGTAAAATCCTGTTTAGTTCCTTTAAATAATGGCGAAAAATATTAACACATGTTCACAATTCCTGTCAAACAAAGACTACTGGAATCATTTTACAGTGTCCTAAATGTCCTAAACTAGGGGTTAATGCCTATTTATACATAAAATAGCTGCCTCTGTGGATCAGTTAGTAGAGTGTTGGCCTCCGGATCCCAAGATAGCGCTTCAAACCCTGCAGAGGTAGTCGGATTTTTGAAGGGCGAAAAAAAGTCCATTAGACACTCCATGTCGTACGATGTCGGCATGTAAAAGATCTCTGGTGACACATTTGGTGTTTACCCGACAAAATTAATGAAATCTCAGCCATAGACGTCCAAGAGAGTTTCGGTTTACTCGGTCTCCCATCTAGTGGGCTTAGAGTAAAACGGAACGTCGAAATTGACGAGCAGACAACCAGATTGCGTCAAATTGAAATGTCTGCACACGGTACCTGAGGCCATACGATTATTATTATTATTATTATTATTATTATTATTATTATTATTATTATTATTATTATTATTATTATACATAAAATTGGCATTTTAAAACGCTCGCGATCTTCAGTAAGTAACTAGATACAGGCAACATAGGCTACGACATTTCATATTCTAAACGATATATGTTACGATTTGTAGTGCGTATAATTCATTTCGCGAAACATTTTTCGTACTTCTTAATATTTTGGTAAGATTTTCGTATTTCCTGAAAATCTCAATATTACTTCGTACTTTGTAAGATTTGCAATTTATCGCTTTACATTTTCGTCACATTTTGCACGATTTTTCTTCCCCTTTCGTTAATAATTACGTGGTCATTTTTATTGTTTTCAAGAAGGTATACGACTTTATCTACCGGGAATCACTAATGAATGTTCTTGAAGAGTTTGGGGTGGATGCCACGTCCAGAATCCTGATCAAACAGACCCTCACCAACACAGTGTCGGAAGTGAAATTAATGGGTGAGATCTCGGAATCATTCACTAACAAAACAGGCCTCAGAGTAGCTGACGGACTACCCCTACTCCTCTTCAACTGTGTTCTGGACAAAGTCACTCGAGAGTGGAGGAAGATGTTGAGACAGGAGGCCTTTGCGGATGACTTGGTCAATTTTGCTAACGTAGATAAATAAGGCTGACAAAAATAGCCGAGGAATTAGGAATGAAGATTTCCTTTTGAGATGATAAAATATATGACGAACATCAGTTATGGACCAGACTGGATGATCACTAGGGAGCGGATTTTTATGTGCTAAAAATGTGAAAAATATTTATTTTTTATGTGCTGAAAAACTTTAAAATATGGGATAAAAAATTGAAATTATTTTCCTCTAAATATTACATAACTACTCGCGCTCAAGAAGTAAATAAGTATAATGTTTTATATTAGAATATGGTGCTACCAAACGTGCTCCTTAAGACAAAATGGTGTCTGTGTATGGAAACGTGCTGTATGGTATATAAATTCTTGATATGCCAGAGTAGATATTATGAATGGTTATTTTTTGAAGGTAATGTTTTGTTTAAATATGGCAAAAGCAACCTATTATCTTAGAAAAAATAGTACCAGTTCGTACTCACCAATCACACGCTGGAATATTAGTTGCTAGAAGTAGTCTCAGAATTGCAGTGAACAACAAAGGTCATCTCCAAATTGTCCATCACAAATGCATGCCGATTATCTATAAAGAACGCCTTATACTGCGAAAACGATCGCTCCACATCACAGGAAGTCAGTTAAAGAGAGAAATGTCACCAACAATAACGCCATCAATTTCGCCAACATGAACACCTTCTAATACATTAGAAATTTGGCACATTGTTTGAAATCCTCTGTTTTTCCTGAACAAATTTTGATATTTGACCTTTAACTGCGAAGCCGGGAGTGAATCTAATTTATTTTCAACAGCGCGCACTTCCTTCACTGTTTCGGACAACAGGTTAGTGGATTTTTCAAGTATGTCTATAGTTTTACACAAGAAGCTTAGTGAACCCTTTAGGTCCTTATTGAGGGATACCTACCTTCCTTACCTATCAGCAAAGTTCATGAGATCTGTCTCTTGGGTCGTTTCGGGTTCTTCGTCACTTGCTGAGGTAAAGGTAGGGTTCATTAATTCTAATCTATCTACTGGAATGAAAGGTCTGTTTAAAAGATTCCTATTTATTCAGGAAATTCTGAAGCAATCTGTCACTGGTATCATAGAAGTCAACTGTATCCACTGGACACCACAATCATTTTTACATAATGGTCAGAACACTGGTGTGAGACTTTAACGTAATTGTCTGATGGGCATTCTTACTAGAAACCATTGTCTCAATTATTAATCATTTAAGAAAGGAAAGTCTGGAAATCCTTAAATTCGGCTTCCATGTGAGATCACATGTACCATCATAGTGATTCGTTATGGTCCAGCCCTCGTAACACGAACTCTGGACTCTGAGTATAATTAAGGCCGTCCAATCGGTGTGTGCCACCCAGTGGTTCTACGGCATGGACCCTTAATTGAATCGATGTGACCTGCGTCTATGTCATGGACCGACCTCTAATCTTCTAAGTTACTTTAAAGTCATTGTGGATGATGACCGCAAGGAAATGATGCTACAATGGCATATGGCCCTAATCTAAGTCACTGAGGTTGATGACCCCCTGACCATCCAAGTTTCTAGGCTGAAGGCTAAACACAATTAAGTTACATCGGTTGATGACCAAAGTTTCCACTTTACTATCCCCAGCACATTCACTGCTCAATCAATCAAAGTTCAATAATTACAACAATAGCAATGCTCACAAACTTTGTGGCAGTAAAATCCATTTCCTTCGGATATGTCCCTTTAATCTTTAT
This sequence comes from Anabrus simplex, assembly GCF_040414725.1. NCBI lineage: Eukaryota > Metazoa > Arthropoda > Insecta > Orthoptera > Tettigoniidae > Anabrus > Anabrus simplex. Next base: position 262,403,880 of record NC_090268.1, read on the forward strand.
TTTAATATTCCCCAGACAACAAATTAAAATTTCCAGAATGCATCTCCAAGTTATTCGCTTGATTAAAGTTATTTCAAAATGCGGTTTCACTGAATTTAATAATTTAATAAATTTAAATGATTTATCGAAATGTTAAAGAACAGTAAATTTTATCTCCGCGGACTCTGGTTTCTTCACAACTTTCTACGCAGCTGTGATGTGAATTCAATATTGCGATGTTTATCTGGCTGGAAAATAATTTGTTACATCATTCATGTCCAGCTATATGTCTCATCTCGTGATATCATGCTTAAAAATCTAATCTAATCCTAACCGTTTAACACTTGGATATCCTAATAATCTACGTACAAACCAAACAACTCGCCATATAATTACGATGTCATATCTCGTCATTACCATTATGAATTTTGCACACCCCTCACAGACAAACCGATCATCATGACCATCGCTCTATATTTTGGACAACCCTGAAATCGGGTTACTCTGTTCCTTATACTCAAAGTTCATGGTTTCAAATGTTCATTACGTCCCCAATTACAGTATTTCACAATACTTAGATCATTACCGGCTATGAATTTTCAACTAAATCCAGCATTTTAACGTTTTCCCTGGCCGAGAATTGCAGTACAATCTCGACTCCACTCCTATTCCCGTTATTATCCCCGCTGTCCGCTTAGGTCTCTCACCCCATGCTCGCTTGGCAGTTACAGGAACCACCTGGTTTATTCACAGATGACTGACTTCTCAAAATGCTCCCTTTAAACTCTGCCGACATGATTCAACAAATACGATATTCTAACCAACAAAATGCACAGATATGCTTCAAGATGCCCACACTAATTATACGCGTCGCCAATTATACCGCTATGGATTTCTATGAATTTCTTTCCATTCTCAACATTATAAATATTCCTCGGGCTATCATATCCCGGCTTCAATGACAGGACTCTAACCTGGTTCGCACATCTCATCTCAACAACCGGGTCCCGGCTTCAGTGACAGGTCCAACCTGATTCACAAAACCAACCTCTGTTTCCCAGCTCCACAATTATCATCGACAAAGAACTGGAATAAAATCCTCACTAGAAATACCGACGTCTAATATCGCACAATGCATTAATCATGAATAACTTCGCATAAATTATATCGTATTTAATAACTTGATTTTTACGAGAAATGACTGAAACATTCTACTAGATCTTTTATTTGTCAGTCAGACACAGTTTAAAATGGGCATAGAAAAACGTTTCTCTCCATGACCAAATTCATCCCCTAGGTTCTCACCCGACAGCGCGCTTCCTCTCGATTGAAAATGAGTAACCATGGATTATTATTATTAACGTCAAATTGCAGACAAAAGAATTTTACATCGAATGAACATCTTACTTCGACATCACAAAATACAGGCAGTACACTCACACGGATGACGATCTACATTGGACGTGATATCACTTCAGAACCCTTATCAATAACTTTTTACAACATTATATGGCACTCGCAAGACTTCAAAATTTTATCCAAGTGGAAAATAAAACCAATGACTCTTTTAGTCGTACTCTCATATTTACAAAACTTAGTAGGGCGACCACTGCGTCGTATATCCCCATGCAAATACACTTTAAGAAATCACGAGACGAGATATAAGAGGCAGTAAGATGGGAAGTCACCTACCTCATGTCGTCACGCCAGTATTCGTCTTAGGGCTCACCTGTGACCCTGGCATTTTATTTAGCCATCTTTACATTCATGGCTGTACATCTCATTATGTTTCTTCAGGTTTCCTGGAATAAAGCATAAAAAAAAAGAAATACCCTTCACTCGTTTGCGGAGCGCACACGATGGATTGTAATTATTCCCGCACACGAATTACTTAATCACATTAGAATATTTCAGTACTTTGACCGTCCTATCTGGTACGATTATTTCACTCAAGAAAACTATCTCCTCGTGGAGTCAAGACTTAGCCGCAATGGCTAAAATCTGCAGTCGAACTCAGTCTACTTGCGTTGGTTTGATTTCGCAGAGCAGCTCAACAATTTTCGTCCGCTTTGTATCACAAATGCCGGAGAAGGAAGCTTCGTCATGGCGTCCCTTCATATTTATAGCAGTTACCCCCTCTCTTCAGGTCTCTCCCTTTGTCGCCAAGAAAATTCCTATAAATTTTCTGACTTACCTAAACTGCAATTTCAAGAGTTTTGAAAGTGACTACATGCTTGCTACATTTCTGGCGGTAGTGTTCATGGCCATTTAAAAATTTTACGGGTTCGATTTGTGAGATGATTGACCTCCTTTGATAGGCACTATATTTTTTTGACTTGGCGTGGTCACGCCGTGTACACGCGCTTTGAAATAGTTCATAAAATGACTTGAGATTCTTCCGCCGTCGACACGTGTGGTTGACGTCACGTACCCCAGAGCGTGGGACCGAAGGTAATCACCCCCTCGTCACGTGTCAACTCCATGCTATCAAGAATCCAACTTTAAGTTTAATTGTCATATTATTCATAATGTTCTTAGGGCACAAAGGTCATGGGTTCATTAGATTGGCAGATATAAACGCCAAATAATTTTTCAAAGAGCTCTCTTTTAGTATCTCTTGAAGAATCTCAATTGACGACGCGTCTTTTTTATTTAGCACGTTCACAACGGATGCAAAACTTTCGAAATTGTCTGCGTAGTATACCACAGCGCTAAGCCAGGTAGCCCACCGCGTAACAATAGGCAGAGGAGGAAGCACAAGATCCGGGTTTTTCTCTTTAAAGAGATCGATTCCTGAGGGTGCTTTTACGAACACTTTTTTGCCATTAGACACTAATTTATCCACTTGAGGATACTGAGCCCGCACAGTTTCACATAACCTGTGTAGAGCATGAACAACGCAAGTTACTTGTATCATTTTCGGAAAGCTCACAGAAAGGCATTCGGCTGCCTTTTTCATGTAAGCTGCACTGTCAGTAAGGAAAAGCAATACATGGTCGTATTTTATACCTTTTGGCCAAAGTAAGTGCATGGCTTCATTGAATAACCTAGCTACAGTGACATGGTTTGCAGCAAGAATTTCTTTGCAAATAAGAATGTTCGCAAGCAGTTTTGTCATTCTTCAACACACCAACTACAACATTTCCTACTTTTCTGCCACTTGAATCAGTGGTTTCGTCAGTGCTCACCCACAGTTTTTCGCGATCACATACTGCCCGAATTCTCTGTAAAGTTTCTTCGTAACATTTTGGGAGATAGTTTTTCCTTAATGTGGATTCGTCTGGAGGCTCAAAATTAATGTACTTTGTTAGGAAATTTCTCAGTCCCGGATTATTTATTTTACCAAGAGGAATGTCGACGCAAACAAATGCTCTGCACACATCTAAATATACTGGGAATATTTAGATGGACCTGCATTTGAAGTAGCTGGTTCAGCTATTAGTAATTGTCGCGAACGCACACGCGAAGCAGCCGCAGTAGGCTTATTTCCAGACAAATGCTGGATTACTTGAGAACGTTGATCTGCACTTACTGTTTTACCACACGGTTGGCAAAATAATACTTTTCCATCGGTAGTGAAAATGCTTTTAAATTCCACTACATATTGTTGAAGACGCGACCTTGTACTCGACTTCTCTTTTGGCATTATTTTGCAGGTTACGACACACGCATTTACGGTGAATCACTGTTTCGATAAAAAGAATAGCAGCGGACACTGAAGGAAATATTTCTTATAAATCCATACAAAATCACACGACCACGGGAATGATATATGGACCCGAACAGCTAACCTTACTCTTAGGAGTGATGAAATTCCACTACCTAATGGTGGGACAATATTCTTCCGAGTCTCCCATGTCGTAACGGAATTACGTCACCTTATCTCTCCGTGATTGCCTTTCGCTGATATTCTATAAACAAAACGCGAGAGGGCTGACTGATAAAGAGTTGGAATGACATCATGCAAGGAAACATCTTGTGCAGCAAATCAAATCACTGTCTAAATGTAACGACGTAGCCAGTGACCAGCAAGTTTTAGAACTTATGGAGGGAAGTCCATAAATAGCCGAAACATTCAGATACATTATGTTAAATACACTGTTAAAACTACCGTAATCGTAAAATGAAAATATGAGCATTATTTTATAACACAGAAGCATTTTAAATTTTATTGATCAACAAATATTGCCGATTTATGTGCTTATTATAGATTTCCTTAAAATATGTATTTACATTTTAAAAATGTGAAAATATGTGTTTTTATGTGAAATAAGATTTAGTTTTTACAGTTGGGGATGCACAATAGGAATAATGAACTTCGTAACTTGCGTTAAAACTTACGCAAAAAAAAATATGTAATTACATAAAAATCCGCTCCTTAATGATCACAGAGTATGGGAACATTAGACGAGTCAAAAATTTCAGATATTCGGGAGAGATGATCCAACGGAATTGGTTAGAAGAGGAAGCTATTAACGACAGAATATGGAAGTTAGACGGGGAATACGTATGACAAAAGAGTAATGAGTATAGGAGACAAGTGTACGCGCTATAACAAAGTTGTTAAAACGAAGGGATTATATGCATCAGAAACCTTGTCCATGAACAGACAGGGACAAGTCGGTCAACTGGGAAAAAAAGAGAACGCAGGATATTAATGAAGATCCCTAAGTAACACATGGATCGATGGGGAGGCGCGATTGAGACGTAATAAAGATGTGTACAGCAAGACAGAACCAATCACAACGTCGATTAAGAAGAAACATTTTCAGAATGTCTGATGACCGACTAACAAAAATAAATATGGAATTTCATCAAATGGAGGTCAATAAAGGCTAGATGGTTCCAGGAATGTGGAAAGTATCTGATACAGATCAGTATCCTCGAATGTAAACTTAATGACAGAGTCAAATATATATGTAGTTAAGAGACATGTAGGACTACTGTAGGTTTATAGATGGAATCAAAACCCGAAAGACGGATAGGACCTCTACTCTAAGAGCAGAAGAAGGCGCTAGCTGATGGGCTCAAGAAGTACTGGGAGGATGTTAAAGTCGGAAGAAGAACAAGATGAAATGTGATGGATTGTATCACGCAGTCCATAGAGGTTCAACTCGATACACAAACACGATAATGTTATTGGTTACACGTCCCAGTGACTACTTTTGAGGTTTTCGGAGACGACGAGATGCCTGAATTTTGTCCCTTGAGAATTCTTTACGTGTCAGTAAATCTACCGACACGAGGCCGGGATTGAACAGGCCAACTTGGGCTCAGAAGGCGAGTGCTCTACCGTCTGAATTGCTCAGCCGGGCTCTTCAGGAGGAGTGACGAAGTGGGTGCAGTGTGCAGTGATGTGATGGCTAGGGGTGTGTTTCTTCACTGAGCTCTGGCCTGCCATATGTTACGACGTGGGAACACTCGACTGTCACGACTACATCACTAACCAGCAATCGAAATATCACGGACTGTACTTGTACAATAAGCTCATTCCTAGCCAGTTATTACGAATAATAATAAAAAATTAGAATATTTTCAAGTTATAAGCGGTGTATTGTTAACATCAGTGCAAGTAACGCCGACAGATTAGTGAGCGGCCTTGCTTTTCGTTTTCACTAATGCTCGTATGTCAGAATATTGGATGACGTACATAACGTATGAAAACTTGTAAAGATAGGCGGTAACTTGTATCGTACATCTCATACCCTAAAGGCAGAGTTCACTTTACAAAATAAATCTTACTTATTCAACATTGATGAATTCTTAATCATTACATTGCGATTATTTTGAACAAGTTTTATATGGTTACTAATGTAATAAGCAGATTGCGATGGATATCCATTTTAGTACTAAATTTCTATGTGTACAGTCTTTATTAAAAGTAAGCCCGATTTATTTCTGATGAGACATTGTGTTTATTGAGGACTTTGTCTTATGGTATGTACTAGAACAATTTTAATACTTTCATAAATCCACCTTGTTGTCCGGTTCCTTGGCCAAATGATCAGCATACTGTCCTTCGGATCAAGGAGCCCCGGCTTCGATTTTCGGCTGGGCCGAATATTCCTCTGGTTCGGGGACTGGGTGTTCGTCTTAATACATTTCTTTTCATATATACACAACACACCACACCACCACAGAAACATGCACTAGTGAATGCATCCCTCGCTATCGGGATGACGTCAGATAGGGCATCTGGCCGTAAAACTATTTATTCATTTATTTATGTATTTATTTATTTCTTTATTGACTTTAGCAGTGGCGAAGTTAGGGCTTGTGGCGCTCTCTTACACTTAATCACAGAATTAATTTACAGATAGCACATTTATAAAAGAAATGTACTATTCTATTATAAAATCAAAGATAAGCTAAAAATTACAAATTTGGACGACATGTAATGAAGAAATGCCTTTGCTGGCAGGACCTAGTGTTTACAGTGTACTATGTCTTCTGGTATGGGCTAGAGCACTTTTGTTACTTTCATTGATCAGTCTCTGTCTTATCCTTGGCTTTGACAATATGAAAGTGACTGAGGTATGAGCGATGCTAGTAATGCCAATCCTTGTGCAGCCAGTCCCTGCTATGAATGGTATGAAAATGTTGCTCATAGGGTCGATCGGTGCATGAATTTCAGTGGTCTTGGCAGACTGATATGTAATAGCAACTTCTGGCTCGGATAGGAAAGCAACGGGAAACTACCTCACTCCTCATTTCCCTAGTACGCCTCTTCAGTGATGCTTAGGCCGTCTATGACAGCTGATGGCGGAGCTGTTGAGGTTCCAACCAGCCTTAGGGCTGAAGACTTAAGATACACATACACATACACAATGAAGAAAGAAAGCAGAGTTCAAGAAATAAAGTAGAATAAAATCAAATAAATTCGGAGCGTAAAGATAAAAAGAAAGAGACAAAGTGATAATTACTTTTTAAGATACAAACTGAAAAAATAAGCAATGCATAAAGAGAACACAATAAGTAATAACCAAACCAAACCAAACCCCATGGCACTACAGCCCTTGAAGGGCCTTGGCCTACCAAGCGACCGCTGCTCAGCCCGAAGGCCTGCAGATTACGAGGTATCGTGTGGTCAGCACGACGAATCCCCTCGGCCGTTATTCTTGGCTTTCTAGACTGGGGCCGCTATCTCACCGTCAGATAGCTCCTCAATTCTAATCACGTAGGCTGAGTGGACCTCGAACCTGACCTGGCCGGGAATCGAACCCGGGGCCTCCGGGTAAGAGGCAGGAACGCTACCCCTACACCACGGGGCCGGCCAATAAGTAATAAAGTAAATGGAAATATAAGTATGGCCATAAAAGTGATCTATGTACACGAGTAAGAAGCTAAGTACTATGCACATTACACTACAATAATAATAATAATAATAATAATAATAATAATAATAATAATAATAATAATAATAATAATAATAATAATAATAATAATAATAATAATAAATAATAATAATAATAATAATAATAATAATAATAACCACAATCGCACAACCTATCATACGCCATCATACTCACGAAACAATCAGCGGTATTCAGCAGATACTCTCTACATGCAGTCTTAAATTTTGATATTGAGTTTGAGTTCTTGACAGCAGCTGGAAGTGAATTCCAAAGTCGTGACTCAGCCACAACGAAGGCTATGTTATATATTGAAGAGTGGTTGACGGGAATAGCGAGGGAAGTGCCAGATCTTGTGTTACAATTATGGAATGAGGATAATAAATTAAATTTTGAAGAGATGTATTTGTGTAGATTTTCCTTCGATATATCAACGTAAGTACGTGGAATTTCCGTCGCCTCTCGGGTTTCAGCCAGGAAAGAAATGTGTAGCTAGGAGCTATACGAGCATCGTAACTCAAGTTATAAACAAATCGAAGACCAGAGTTCAATGCTCGTTGAAGTTTCATAGTTCGTTCACGGGTCGCATCAACGAGGACAATGTCGCAGTTGGTCAAGTATTGGTAGTATCAAAGTTTGGAGTAGTTTTATCTTTACGTCTTGTGGCAAAATCCATATCCACATCCTGTTCCGATCCCAATAAACTGGTGAAAAAGCTAGGAGGAACAAGAAGATGGATATTCTCACAACTAATTTCCTTAATATGTCTTTTCATTGACACCTTGGCTATGTATGACAGCTAATGGTGGATCTTTTAAGGATAAAACTATCCTTCGGGGCTGAGGAATAAACATACATACTGTAAATCAAAAAATCCTACATTTATTGGCCGGGATTTGAACCGCAGCCACCTTGTTGAGAAGACAGTGACAGTGTCACTCAGCTATCACGTCCCTCAGCTAGGATCACTGGGGTCGCAGGGGTTCTTCAACGTACCGTTCTTCAAAGACCCTCAAATAACAACCAATGATGAACGACGACCATATACTGACAATTACAATTGTTTAGATCATCACGCTAGTAGTACGGGACGTGTGTCGCGCTCAAGTAAGGCAGGGACTGTAGAGATCATTTATGATTCTAGTAACTCTGATACAGTGTGTATTCGCTCCCATAGAAAAGCGTGATTCGTCGCTAAAGACAATACATCGCTCGACCGTAGATAGCATTCTAGGTTGTTCACTACTGACACCATTTTCAACCACGGTGACGATGTTGGGGTGTTAAAAACAGAAAATGTGCAGGTAAAAAAATTGAAATGTCGTACGGCTTTTAGTGCCCGGATATCCCAGGACGGGTTCGGCTCGCCAGGTGCAGGTCTTTCTATTTGACTCCCGTAGGCGACCTGCGCGTCGTGATGAGGATGAAAGGATGATGAAGACAACACATACACCCAGCCCCCGTGCCATCGGGATTAACTAATTAAGGTTAAAATCCCCGGCCCGGCCGGGAATCGAACCCGGGACCCTCTGAACCGAAGGCCAGTACTCTGACCGTTCAGCCAACGAGTCGGACAATGTGCAGGTCATTGAGATCGTAGTTCACTGTACGAGTCGTCTGTCAGATATCGATGACTAAGGATATCTTAGGAGCTGTTCTGTCAAATCTAACTCATATACAGTATTTAGCTACTGCCTGACAAACGAAGTGTTCCCAGATGTTTTGAAAGATACACTGAGACCCACCCGAAGAACTCTAAGTTAGATTACCCTTCAGATTATTGTCCAGTATCCATCCTACCACCCTTATCCAAAGTGCTTGTACGTCTAGTTCACACACAAGTTTACCCCGTCAACCCCTTCAGAAAAGGACATAGCGCTGCGACAGCTTTTCTACGAATGATAGATGATATCAGAAGTGCAATGGACCAACGAGACGTGACTGTACTGACATTATTAGACCTCAGTAGAGCCTTTGACACTGTAAGCTCTCAGTTATTACCACAGAAACTTCGAGAACTAAATTTTAAAGGAGAAAATCGTCGGCAACGTGTGACAGTGGGAAATGTGAGTTCAGGATGGCAAAGTAAGCCCGTTCGGTGATCCTCCGGGGTCAGTCCTCGGGCCACTGTTATTTATCATCCAAATTAATGACATATCGAAAGCTCTTAAATCATGATTTTCAAACCAGACTTCTCGACCAACATCACGTGCTCCACTTAAATAGCATCTTTGATTTTCCGCTCAGATCGTAGTACAGTCATGATCATGTAAATAATCGACTTGCCTGTCATATGAGGGGAATAAAAGGAGGCCGGGGGCATCTTAACTTGGGAGCGTGGGTTGGCGGCCATGGAGCCCTTAGCTGAGTCCTGGCATTACTTCCACTTACTTGCATCAGACTCCTCACTTTCATCTATCCTTTCCGACCTCCCTTGGCTAGCTCTTTTCTTTTCTGACCTCGACGGTATTAGAGCATTCGAGGCCTAGGGAGTCTTTCTCTTTCATGTCTTTCGTGGCCCTTGACTTTCTTTAGGCGATACCTTCATTTTTCGAACTGTCGGACCCTACCCATTTTTCCCCACTGATTAGTGTTAATAGAGGTTGGTTCGTAGTTGTAGGCCTACTTCTTCTTAAAAAAACAATCACTACTCCCAACCATGTCCATTTCTGAACATTATTTTACACACTTTACTTACTGTATATGTGTATTTTCAAGTCAATGTTTTGGAGAATAAAACCTTACTAACAAAATATTCAAGATGTTGAATGTAAGATTACAAAGATTTTACCCGGGCGAAGTACTTTGAAGAAAGGCCAGTGTGTAGATACTCAATAATTGTTGTTTCCGAGGTCAATATGATATTTTTTCTGTATCTAACGTCCCATGTCAGGGATACGTCACATTTTAATCGTCCAAGACTAATGGAAATAACAGCTTCTATTAGGCTCCTATGTGTTTGTTTAAGCGTCAATTTCCTTTCAATTTATATGCCATTTCAATTATATGAGTAGAAATGTGACATTTTACTTATATCTTCAGAATTACTCCATGGGTAAGGAAGTAAGGCACCGTTAGAGGTGAAAAGGAGAAGGACTATGTATTTTGAGTGAGTATACACATCAGTGATTCTTTCACAAGACAGGTGCCTATCAGATGCACAAGATTAGCAATTATTTATAAGATCGAATGAATTACTACCAGTGCTAATTTTTAATTTCTAGGCCTGTGTACAAAAAATGATACCTCTTACCATTATTTACAAACTGAAGAAGTGTGAGAATTGTGTGTCCTTAGCTGGTCTGTAATTATCTAGAGCAGGATGCATGGTTCAAGTGACCGCGTAACTCCCGATGAAGGCCCAGTGATGCTTTTCTTGACGATCATAAGATGAACCATGAAACAATTTGTTATGTATCGGTATGATTAGTCAAGAAGAAAGGGCAGGTCCTACTTTTTGTTTTAACTAATAAACCTAGCTTTCAAGGATGATGGTCCCGTGTGGAAGGAAATGTGCCACTTTATGAGTGCCGAAGAATAATTTGCTGATATCCTCATTCTTCATAATTTAAATAATGTGATAATTCATAATTCCCTTCTATGTTTCATTAACATTTGTTTAGTGTTATATATATTTGTAATAGGCCCACTTTCAGATTCTCTTGCTGCACAAGATGAAAACTTGGAGAGAGATTTTGAGAATGATGACAATGGCGCCACCGAGTGAGTTGGCCGTGCGGTTAGGGGCGCGCAGCTGTGAGCTTGCATTCGGGAAATAGTGGGTTCGAACTCCACTGCCGGCAGCCCTGAAATTGGTTTTCATTGGTTTCCCATTTTCACAGCAAGCAAACCTTAGACTGTATCTTAATTAAGGCCACGGCCCCTTCCTTCCCACTCCTAGGCCTTTCCTGTCCCATCGTCGCCATAAGACCTGTCTGTGTCAGTGCGACGTAAAATAAATTGTAACAATATACTAACAATAAAAGGATGAGAGTAACTTTTGTAATTGAAGGATTGATTCCAAAATCCAGACCTTTTTTAAAAGATAATAGCGTCCACATGAGAAGCTTATTTCCAAAAGGTACCAAATACAAAAGTAAAATGTTACAGGAAAGAGGAAGAATGCTCAGAGTATAACATTTCAACTGAAAATTAATTTTAGAAGTTTTATTAAGATAGGTTCAGACAGAATAAATACATTATTATATAGAGTATTTCTGTTAAAACCTTTGCAGTTTAAGAAATATTCAAGAAAAAGAGATGAATTTGGTACTTTTTGGCACTGAAACTCAGAATAGTACCATTTGAAAGGACTGCAGTAATCAGAAATTTGACTTTATTTGATGATGCTTGTTGTTTTAAGGGGCCTAACATCGCAGGTCATCGGCCCTGACTTTATTTAAACATATTATGATGATCAATATTAAATTATTTACAGTGAAAGTGGAGATTAGTTAAATAATACTAAATTAAATCATCGAGTACAACCATTTTAAAACAAAATGTGCTGTTGCTGCTTGTCACGTGCCCCGGCAATGACTCCCGATAGGCTGCATGAATACGGTGTGTTTCGGCCAATGCACCTCATGGGATTTAGTACTTACTGGAAACAAATGTGATTTTCAACATGGATATGAGCCGTTTTGACGATTTCTTTTTCTTTTATATCAAGGGGCTACCTGCCAACGTACGTTTTCCATCGTCATCTCAATTTTGATTTTTTTTTTTTTTTTATTTGTACTCCACATGTAGCGCTCGCCAGTGGTTTTTCTAAGTTTTTCACTTAGCAGGCTGTTACTGAGATACATAGCAGTGAAAATTCTATTCTATTACTAGACATAGGGCCTAGTCCAAAATATGACTAGCCTTGTGCTGTAATACTAAAAGCCAGACTAGTCTAGGACCAGTTTGGTTTTAATCTGGAAAGTTCCATCAGAGGAAAACATGATATGACTTTGTCACATGCAGCTCATTATGTGAGTAGTTTTAACAGTGTGAATATATTACTTGTTGCTTAAGCGTTGTTAAAATCGCGAAATCAGTGAACAATGGATGATATGAATATCAGTTTTTGGCCAAAGAAGCCAAGGATGATATACAGTAAGGACAATCAATTCGTCAACCTGAAGAAGTCGTTCCACGGAGCGTGGCAAAGATATATTGTGAGAAACAAGACTTACCGAAGGAGAAGCTAGCAGCCTTGATTTTCTAAAACTCTAAGAGAGACCTTCTGGACTTAAGAAAAGAGACTTGCTAAACCTTGCTAAATCTTGAAAATCCAGCTCATTGCCATTACTGTGAGTTGTTACTAGAGAACCTGACATCCACTCCTCAAAATCCAGCCAAGAGAGACAGAATGATGATACATTCTGAGAGTTGTGATGACGATTGGACGGGGCATTCAACATTAAACTGTTATGCTTATTTGTTGTATTTTCATAATGAACTCTATAAGTTTTGGGGAATAGCCACTATTTTCATTTAAAAATTCTATTACTGGACATAGTCCAAAATAATTTTCATTTTTCCAAATTGAAATATGCTTAAATCAAATTTTTGTAACTATGTAGGAATTCAAATGCGCGAGTCAAAATTACCAAAACAAAAATGTGTACCCATTCCTGCACCACCCACAACAAATTACACTGTTTTTGCAATTCATTAAAATGTGCATTTTGGACTTGTCGGGCTTTTGGAACCTACCTTTTAATTATAATAATATATTATCAACGATTTTTTTTAAAACGCTTACGACTTTAACGGTCCCTAAACACATATTTCTTAACTAACACTACCTCTATTTTCAAGTGGAAGCTATTGTAAAAATTGCAGCGTTTTAAAACCTTTCCACCTTTCTATTAATGTTGTATTTCCGTTCCATATCCATTTGTCAAAAGTAAAAGTACGAGAGCTACAAAGTGCTGGTATATTTACATTTTCTTGTGCCATGAAAAGCAAAGCAAAGTCACCTCCGTACAGGCCATGAAGGCCCTTGGAGGAGTGGAAGGTAATGGAAGGTAAAGGCTTCCACCATTGTTAACCTCGGCTCGTGATGGGGTAGAGTGGTTAGCTCTACGCCCGGCCGCCTTTGCCCCCAGGAATTAACCTGGTACTCATTTTTGGTGTAGGCTGAGTGAACCTCTGGGCCATATGCACCTCCGGAAGTGGAAATCTCGTTTCTTAAATTTTACGACTTTCTGACGGGGATTCGAACCCACGTCCTTCCGGGCGAACCGAGCACGCCTTTACCGCCTCGGCCAGGCAGCCCCTTCTTGTGTCATGAAAGGATAAAATTTATAGTAAAAATATATTATTGAAAAAGGCCTATATATTATTATTATTATTTGCTGATTTTTTTTAGTTCCGTGATCTAGTTTCGTATCGCTAGGTAGCGGTAGTGATTAATAGAGAGGAGGTTAAGAATAATGTGTTGGCAGGTAACGAGAAGAAGATCAAGCAAGCGTTAAGAATCCTCTTCTAGTAGAATCATGAAGCTTATTAGCAGACTTGTTGGTGCTCATAACTTAAGCGGCGGACATTAACGTACTGTATTTCCCTCTTAAATTTCAATCGAAAGTTGTAACTCGTGGCTGTGAACATTCTCGGCTAATGTGGCTGGCCAGGGCCTGCTGGAGTCTAACCACTATTTAACAGGCCGTGTCTTATGCTTCCTCCATTTATCACAGTCCAATAAATCACGCCGCCTGATCGGACGGACAGACAGACGATTAGCTAGCCATTGTTGTACGATTCTCGCGCGCTCGAGCTTCGACCACCAATTTAAGAGCACGATGAATTAGGATTTCGTGCACATCTCGTTCGTTTTATTGCGTTCACAAGCGCGCACATATATATCTAAACGTGCAGTATGTAAAACTTCTTGATACAGAACAATGAGGCCACAACTTAATTCACCAGAAATATTGAATTATAACTTAGTCTACGAACATTTTGCGGATCTCCATAAACTGTTCGTTAAGAGAGAGCTGATTCTCATGATTTTCAAAACAGACTTCTCGAACAACATCACGTGCTCCCTTTAAATAGCATCTTTGATTTTCCGCTCAGATCGTAGTACAGTCATGGTCATGTAAATAATCGACCTTGTTCAGGCAATCGCTTGGCTATTTTAAGTCAATGGTTCATAAAGTAGCCTATTTTCTCACACGGAATTCTATCAAAACTACTTAGAAACTCTTACATGTGCATATCTCATCTCACCCTTCCTACTAACATACTTCACGTTTTTGTATATATTTCAGGTTGGGACAATAGAATTCATCTACTGTACCTCCTGCCTGTTGTACGAGTTTGGTATTACTTCCACTTATTTGTGTCAAGCGGATCGCTTTTATCTTTCCTATCGGACCTCTGTAGGTCAACTCTTGTTCTTTTCTGACTTAAAACAATAATCACCATCACTAGTCCTAGCAGAGTCTGATATTGCTTCACTCTACTTGTAATTGGCTCCTCACTTTCATCTCTCATGTCCGACCTCCCTTGGTCAACACTTGTTCTATTCTGACCACTGTGGTATTCGGTTTACGAGGCCTAGGGGTACCTTTCATTTTCATGCCCCTCGCGGCTTTTTCCTCCCTTTTGCCGATACCTTCATTCTACGAAGTGTGGAACCACTTCCGTTTTTTCCCTGATTAGTGTTAAGAAAGGATGGTTACCCAGATGTTCTTCAATCACTACTAGACTCACCACCACCACCGTACCCTCAGCACTAGGTGATACTTAGCAGTTAGGTCTTCGCCCGGCCTCATTACTCTAAATAATGTTATCTGGATATTAAGAAAGTTACTAAAAGCAGCTTTGTCCAGCCCGTTCGGCCGTTCTGCTGGACCGATATGCTTAATTTTTTCTTATTCTCTCCGGAATTACCTGCCGGTAAATCGTCAGGCACTTTCTCCTCCTTACCGCGCATTCCTTGTAGGGCTAAAGGGCTAATAGGATAAAGGGCTGAAGGGCTAATCGTCAGGCACTGATAGGTGTCTAAGTTCAGGCAACTTTAAGTAATCCTACAATCAAATCACTAAATAACCACCCGAATAACTGCAGGCGAAGGCTTACCCTAGCCCGCAATACATTCTGTACTTAGCGGGCTGCTAAGCGATTGACATTTTTTTCTATTTGTTTTACGTCGCACCGACCCAGATAGGTCTTATGACGACGATGGGTCAGGAAAGGCCTAGGAAGGGGAAAGAAGCGGCCATGGCCTTAATTAAAATACAGCCCCAGCATTTGCCTGGTGTGAAAATGGGAAACCACGGAAAACTACCTTCAGGGCTGCCGACAGTGGGATTCGAACCCACTATCTCCCGGATGCGAATTCACAGTTGCGCGCCCCTAACCGCGCGGCCAACTCGCCCGGTGATTAACACTTTAATTAGTATTGTGATATACCGTTGTTTTAACTTATCTTCACATTGGTATAAATTTTAAGAAACACTGAGTTGTCGAAATTTTGTCCAACAAGAGTTTTTTTAACCTACCGGAGGATAATAACAGAGTTGTCACATTGAAACATCCTCAAATTCCACCAACTTCAGCCGGGATTGAGCCTGTTATCTTGGGAACAGAAGGGCGACGACTCATTTTTATCATCGTGTCTATTGCAGGTTGGAAGAACCTCAGAACCATGTGCCTCTCTAGACGTTATACCGTTCCTCGTCCTGCTGATGGAAAATAAAATCACCGTCCTTTCAGGAGAATAAAGGACTCCTTTACCACCTCAACTTAAGCAACCACCATACTTCTGATATAAATAACGATTATGTTTATGTACTAAATAGAATAAAAATGTAACTTGAAAATGCGCCTAACTAATTTTAAAACAAACGTTATTTTACAGTTTAATGTATCTAAATTCAAAATATTCTCGGAGATATTGGGAAATCTTGTTATTTCATAACACTTAAATGTACTATAATGTTAACAGGTTGTTTAATTTTACTGTGTCAACCACAGCGATTTCTTGTGGACGTCCTGTTTCGTGAACTATGGGGAATGACCGAGTGGCGTAGTATATATACTTGCGATTTAAGAAAAGATGGCATTCCAGTCTACCCAGAGCCATTTCCTCGTCTTTGTTTTGAAGTCTAGAGCTACCTAATCTACGGTAATTACTGGAGTGTTACAATTGAAATCCCACTTGGTCTTCTTAAGGCTAACACCCTAGTGTACAGACATTCCTGAAATCCAGAAATAGTCTACGGAAGTGGACGGGATCCAGGATCTCATCAGAAATGACTTAGCAAACTGAACTGGTCTTCGACGGGCACCATCGATACAAGTGAGTCTTGTTAGAGGAAGAAAATATAACAGACTAAATCAGTACGCAGGGTAGGATTGGAAGGCTTAGGAGTTAGTGTTGTTCTGGAGGAGAGATAAAGAGGACGATGTATGATATGAGGCTATTGGTATCAAAAGGAGCAATCTCCACTTTTCGTTGGAAATGAGTTACTGATACCGTTATATTGTATTAATAGCTGCCTATAAAACTATGTTGTTTGTCTTTTTCAAAAAGAACAAAATACCATCGTTTCAGAGCACGAAAGTACAGTGTGACTTTCAAACAGAACAATCTCCTCCATCGGTTGGAATCAGAATGGACAATCTCCAGAACTACCAATCAGCTCTTTCTGCTCACGTCATGTGAGTGCTGCCTTCTTGGTTCACCTGAGTTATAAATTGAGACTGTCCTGCTTATGCACGCCTATTTTTCAGTTTTAGAGTAATACTGGAGGTATTTTCGGTGTTTTTAAAGGTATATGAACGTGCACGAACATATTATATTACCAAAATAAACTCTAGCTTTCTTCAGTGTGTTCTGTGATGGACATGCTACCGCAAAACGTGACAACTTTGTCGCCCATAAAAGTGAAGGAATAGACTCACGATCACAGGAAATGGAAATCAGTTGTTGCAAAAAAAGTGGCAATAGCATTCAGTCAGTAAATATTTTCTTGCCAGGTAGAAATTCAATTGGGAAATGGACTTATATACATTTGTATAGTCAATATCCATATGAACTGTTCAGAACCTCAGGGCGCTTTTATTATAACAGCTATCCGCTACAGTCGCTTCAGTGCGGCCAATATCCAGTATTCGGGAGATAGTAACTTCGAACCCCACTGTCGGCAGCCCTGAAGATGGTTTTCCGTGGTTTCCCATTTTCACACCAGGCAACTGCTGGGGCTGTACCTTAATTAAGGCCACGGCCGCTTCCTTCCCACTCCTAGCCCTTCCCTGTCCCATTGTCGCCATAAGAGCTATCTGTGTCAGTGCGACGTAAAGCAACTAGCAAAAAATACAACAGCTATCCTTAGTTTACAGACTTCTCTTCCTGCTTTTTACTGACTATCTGAAGGAAAATGTTAATTATTAAATTTTATTGTACCCTTTATTGAATGTATTGGTAATAAGATTGTTTGCAAATCTAAACTGATGTATTTCGTGCTAGTGGTCTTCCGTTATTCAGTCTAGGTAATATTATTCATCACTTTTGTAACTCTTAAATAAATGTATAGTACATTATAGTGACATTCTTGACCTTTCAATCTAGTGTAAAAAAATAGTGTAGGTATCACAATTCTGTAAGTTATTAGCAAAAAGAGCAATCTCCTTACATGTTGGTATCGAAAAGAGCAATATCCACGAAAATCTGAAAGTGAGTATCAAAAGGGACAATATCCGAAATACAATTTAAAATACCTAATTAACCATTAATTATATGGTAGGTTTTCTTTTATTACTCGCTCACAGCCTCTCTGTTGTGTATATAAGACAAAAATCACCCAGATAGAGTGAATAGAAATGCATTAGATAAAAAATCACTCCCACTGTAAAGTGCAGGAAGGCGGAGATTGCTCCTTTTGATAACAATAGCCTCATATTATAAGGTGCTATTTATTTTAACTCATTTTGAATTTATGTTGCTTTAACTTATCTTCAAATGATATGGATTTTAAGAAACGCTGAGGTGTCGGAAGTTTTTCGAACAAGAGTTCTTTAATATACCAAAAACCAAACCAAACCCCATGGCACTACAGCCCTTGAAGGGCCTTGGCCTACCAAGCGACCGCTGCTCAGCCCGAAAGCCTGCTCTTTAATATACCGGAAGATAATAACAGAGTTGTCACATTTAGACATCCTCAGATTCCACCAACCTCAGTCAATCTCTTCTAATTTTATGTCAAATAGAAGTATTTATTATTTCTGGGACGAGTGCGTTCCTGAAGAAATGCTTTGTAAGGAAGTCATGGAATGGAAGATCTCAATACTCTGTGTTCGAAGTGTCACCGAGTGTTTATAACATCATAATGCGATCAGAGAGGTTATACATCGGCTATTGTAGCTGTCCAGTCAACGAGTATACACGTGTGATACGCTGTTACAAGTGCCACGGCTTCAATCATTTTGCGAAAGAGTGTGAAAGTCCTTTAATCTGTTCTCAATGTTCTGACTTACATGAAACAAAAGACTGTCCTAAAAGTAAAACTGAATGCATTAATTGCAAGAACACAAATCGGAAAATGGCTTCCAGAACAAGGTACGAACACTTGAAAACTGATCATCCTGCCACATCAACTGACTGTCCCATCTATAAAAGAATTGTAAATATTATCAAATCGAAAATCAATTATGGCTGAAATTAATATATATCAGCAAAACTTACATAAATCAGTTGTCCCAACGCAGGAACTCATACAAAAATCGGACTTTAATAATGTAAAAGAGAAACATGCTATAAAACTTCTGTGTGTACAAGAACCGAACAGCAGAGGGAACAAAGTCGTAGGATTTGGTCTGAACTGTACAGTTATTACCAATAATAATGTGCAAAACTGCGATAGACCGCGTGCCGATATCGTAACAACTTCAACGTCCGTTTTTCAGTTGATACAATACTGTTCCCCTGACAGAGTTGTAGTAGGTGTCGACTTAAATGGTAGGACTTTCTATATATGTAATATTTACTGTGAATCCAAGGATGATTTAAGTGAAGTTTTAAATGACCTCAACGAACTCTGTATTGATTTGAAAGGCAAGGCCTTCTTAATAATTGGAGATATTAATGCTAAACATAGTGCATGGGGAAGTCCTCTGTCTGACAGTCGTGGAAATCAGGTTTTCGATTTTTGCTCCTCCAATAACCTAAAAATACTTAACGATGGACGAATTCCAACTTTCAGTCGAAATGATAGTAATAGCTTTATAGATGTTAGCGTCTGTTCACCTGCACTTTTAAAACACATTATGGAATGGGGAGTTAGTGAAGCTCCTAGTCTTTCTGATCATAGACTTATTACTATAAAAATTAAAACAGACATAAATACAGTTAGTGCTAATCAATCCATCACACGTATTTTTAAAACAAAAATGTTCAGTGGACTCATTTTCAGATGGCTGCTCGGAAACTTGAAAGAATAGCAGGTGCTACAAGTGACTACGAGCAAACAACTTAATATAATGATAAATGACCTTACGCAAACTATTTATAATATCTGTGAAGCGCATCTTCCGAAATTGTCGCAGAAACCTGCAAAAAATTACTGGTGGAACTCGGAACTAGATCGGATGAGAAAGAAGGTCTTAGCATCATACAGGAGATATAAGCGATCTACTTGTGAAATACTTCGTCGACATTATGAAGAGGCTGATAATAGAATTAAATCGGATTATAAAATAAAAATAATTCAAACCAAAAATGAGGCATGGAAAGCTTTCTGCTCTGCACAACAGACCAGTAACCCTTCGAACATTGTATATAAAATGATACGAAGACCTGAAAATTTCAATAATACTATCACAACCTTACAAACAGCGAGTGGGTTCACAACAACCATTCAAGAAACAGCAGAGGTACTTTTGAGAAAATTCTTCCCCGAAGAATCACAAGATAATAATTTTTAGAAATATGTCAGAAATTCCACAAAAAATTGCACCAGACACGGGAAATGATTCTCCCTTTACACTTGAAGAAGTTCAACGTGTAATCAACAAACAATATGATAATAAATCCCCAGGAATAGACGGAATATCAGCCAATATAGTAAAAAATATCCAAATGTGTTGCCCAAAATTATTTCTGAATATATTTAACATGTGCCTGAAACTTAGTGTGTTCCCTGACTGTTGGAAGGTGGCTGCAGTGAAAATTATTCCAAAACCAAATTCTTCAAATAAGGCTAGTGAAAAATCTTATAGGCCTATATGTCTATTGCCAGTGTTAGGAAAAATATTATAAAAGCTATTAATTGATTGAGTTATGTTCCACCTCCGCAGTAACAATCTTTTAAAGGAGAACCAGTTTGGGTTCACAGCACAGAAGTCAACAGAGGATGCAATACGACTGGTAGTCGAATGGATAGAAGAGGTCTTTGCAGAAAAGAAGACCGCTCTGCTGATCTCGCTAGATATTTCAGGAGCGTTTGACAATGCCTGGTGGCCAAAAATATTACATCAATTGAAGAAAAAATTCTGCCGTAGAAACTTGTATATAATAATCAGAAAATCACAAATAATCACAAAAGTCTGTCCTCAAGGTTCTGCATGTAGTCCAGGATTCTGGACAATTCTATATGATGATTTACTGACTTTGGAATTGCCTACTGACTCTCACATAATTGCTTATGCTGATGATGCCCTTCTCTTACTTAAAAGTGATGATGTTTCAAATTTGACTTTTCGAGCTAATACAGCGCTGAATATAATTTACAACTGGGGATTTGAAAATAAATTGGAGTTCAACCCTCAAAAAACAAGCGGCATGTTCATTACGAGGAAGAGGAAAGCTGAAACACCTGTAGTACACATGAATGGACAAGTTATAAAATTGGTGGACCAAATGTCATACTTAGGTGTTGTTTTAGATAGAAAACTAACATTTAGAGGTCATTTCAATGCTCTGTCTACCAAAGCTAGCAAATTACTGTCTGGCTTTACTATTGCTACCGGACTGACATGGGGTCTTAATCCAGAACTATTAAAGACAATATATCATGGAGCAGTGGAACCATTATTATTGTATGGTTCATCTGCTTATCGTAATGTATTGAAAAGGAAGTGGGTTCAAGCCAAACTAGCCCAAATTCAAAGAGGTTTTGTACTCAGAATTATTCGTGCGTACCGCACAATATCCACGGAAGCAGCCCTTGTTGTGGCGGGAATCCCACCTCTGTATTTAACAGCCATTGCCAAAGCTGAGCTCACATTAACAAAAAAAGGTGTATTGTATCCTGATAGGATATTAACGGTCACTCCTGAACTACAAGCTAATGCATTGACAGCAGGTCACCCAAGTCAATTTGCCAATATTCTTTTGCAAGAAGTGTGCAACACACAACATCATTACAATATTTATACGGATGGATCCCGGATTAGAAAAGAAAACGATGGTTGGCTTGTAGGATGTGCTTTTGTAGTGCTACAGAATAACAGTGAGGTGCATGCTGAAAAATTTAGGCTATCTCCCTCATGTTCAGTCTTTCAAGCCGAATTGTGCGCTATACAACAGGCAGTTATGTGGATTAAAAAACACAATTGTGCTGCACAAATATTGAGTGACTCTCAGGCAGCTTTGAGAGCAATCCAAGAAAAATATAACATTCATCCGGTAGCTGTTAATATAAGATCACACATATTAGAATACAGTAACCATATCTGCATGAAATGGGTCCGAGGTCATGACGGGGTAGAAGGAAATGAGAGAGCTGATGAACTTGCCAAAGCAGCTACTACTTCTTCTGACGCCTTGTTGATATACACTGACTGACAGAGCAAATGCAACACCAAGAAGGAGTGGTTCGAAAGGGATGAAAGTTGGGAAAAAAACAGAGACGGCACGGACGAATAATTGATGTTTATTTCAAACCGATATGCAGGTTACATAATGCGCACGGCATCGACTCAGTAGGATGTAGGACCACCGCGAGGGGCGATGCACGCAGAAACACGTCGAGGTACAGAGTCAATAAGAGTGCGGATGGTGTCCTGAGGGATGGTTCTCCATTCTCTGTCAACCATTTGCCACAGTTGGTCGTCCGTACGAGGCTGGGGCAGAGTTTGCAAACGGCGTCCAATGAGATCCCACACGTGTTCGATTGGTGAGAGATCCGGAGAGTACGCTGGCCACGGAAGCATCTGTACACCTCGTAGAGCCTGTTGGGAGATGCGAGCAGTGTGTGGGCGGGCATTATCCTGCTGAAACAGAGCATTGGGCAGCCCCTGAAGGTACGGGAGTGCCACCGGCCGCAGCACATGCTGCACGTAGCGGTGGGCATTTAACGCGCCTTGAATACGCACTAGAGGTGACGTGGAATCATACGCAATAGCGCCCCAAACCATGATGCCGCGTTGTCTAGCGGTAGGGCGCTCCACAGTTACTGCCGGATTTGACCTTTATCTACGCCGACGCCACACTCGTCTGCGGTGACTATCACTGACAGAACAGAAGCGTGACTCATCGGAGAACACGACGTTCCGCCATTCCCTCATCCAAGTCGCTCTAGCCCGGCACCATGCCAGGCGTGCACGTCTATGCTGTGGAGTCAATGGTAGTCTTCTGAGCGGACGCCGGGAGTGCAGGCCTCCTTCAACCAATCGACGGGAAATTGTTCTGGTCGATATTGGAACAGCCAGGGTGTCTTGCACATGCTGAAGAATGGCGGTTGACGTGGCGTGCGGCGTGCGGGGCTGCCACCGCTTGGCGGCGGATGCGCCGATCCTCGCGTGCTGATGTCACTCGGGTTGCGCCTGGACCCCTCGCACGTGCCACATGTCCCTGCGCCAACCATCTTCGCCATAGGCGCTGCACCGTGGACACATCCCTATGGGTATCGGCTGCGATTTGACGAAGCGACCAACCTGCCCTTCTTAGCCCGATCACCATACCCCTCGTAAAGTCGTCTGTCTGCTGGAAATGCCTCCGTTGACGGCGGTCTGGCATTCTTAGCTATACACGTGTCCTGTGGCACACGACAACACGTTCTACAATGACTGTCGGCTGAGAAATCACGGTACGAAGTGGGCCATTCGCCAACGCCCTGTCCCATTTATCGTTCGCTACGTGCGCAGCACAGCGGCGCATTTCACATCATGAGCATACCTCAGTGACGTCAGTCTACCCTGCAATTGGCATAAAGTTCTGACCACTCCTTCTTGGTGTTGCATTTGCTCTGTCAGTCAGTGTATGAAAAGTCTCCTTAGTCTCATGTAAAAAAGGAACTGAGGGAGTATACACAAGATATGTGGAACAACCAATGGATCACCAGCAATAATGGCCGGCTAACAAGAGAGTTGTTCTTTCCAAATATCCAAGACAGATTACAAAGTAGGTTTTTGCCACATGAACATATTACAACTCAGTTTTTGACAGGACATGGAAAGTTTGGACCATACTTCGAGAGGTTTGGAATCAGTGTTCAGAAGCCCTACACTTGTACCTGTGAAATGCAACAAACTGTTCCCCATCTCTTATTTGAGTGTCCGATTTTTAACAGGAGTAGATATGAATTATTAACGCATTTAAACATGTGTAATATAGAATACCAAGCACCTCTCACTATGGTATTTCAGAGAAGATGTTGTTATAAAGTGTTTGTTAAATTTCTCCATCTAATTTATAAGTCATCTCTATTTTAATTGAATTGTCATGTATTAACTTAGTCTCACTATCTATAACCCTAATATACTACTTGTAAAATAGGGTTTGTAATGGAAAATTCAATAATAATAATAATAATAATAATAATAATAATAATAATAATAATAATAATTTCGTTCTAGGATTAATTGAACACTAGGGGAAGGGGACTTTGTAAGAATTGTGATTCTCTTGATGTATGTTAGAGTAGGACTGTAAATCGCGAAGATCGAAACAAACAACAGAGCTTTAGTCTGGCACAAAACCAAGCGATGATATGGGTCGTTTTTCGTAGTTATGAGAGTTGGATCCAGGCTTATCCTGATGTAACGACATAACAATATGGTAATTAAAGTCAACGGAAAAGATAATGTATACCTGATATTGTAGACTACGAATTTAACAGAAGCATATGACGAAGAAATTTATAAATGTAGGGTGTATACCAGCACTATAAAAAGTGCACAGGGATGGAAAATGCTTCCAAAATTATCGCATCAATGTAAGTTAAGTATGGTAGTTGTGAATTCATTCTTCAAACATGGGGCTATTTATTTCAACAGCTGGGAGGATAGGGGTACAAAACCGATCATACAGTAGATCTCAATTTAGGAAATCTGTTTGCAATGCGTAATGTAATATACACTGGCTGACAGAGCAAATGCAACACCAAGAAGGAGTGGTCAGAACTTTATGCCAATTGCAGGGTAGACTGACGTCACTGAGGTATGCTCATGATGTGAAATGCGCCGCTGTGCTGCGCACGTAGCGGACGATAAATGGGACAGGGCGTTGGCGAATGGCCCACTTCGTACCGTGATTTCTCAGCCGACAGTCATTGTAGAACGTGTTGTCGTGTGCCACAGGACACGTGTATAGCTAAGAATGCCAGGCCGCCGTCAACGGAGGCATTTCCAGCAGACAGACGACTTTACGAGGGGTATGGTGATCGGGCTGAGAAGGGCAGGTTGGTCGCTTCGTCAAATCGCAGCCGATACCCATAGGGATGTGTCCACGGTGCAGCGCCTGTGGCGAAGATGGTTGGCGCAGGGACATGTGGCACGTGCGAGGGGTCCAGGCGCAACCCGAGTGACATCAGCACGCGAGGATCGGCGCATCCGCCGCCAAGCGGTGGCAGCCCCGCACGCCGCACGCCACGTCAACCGCCATTCTTCAGCATGTGCAAGACACCCTGGCTGTTCCAATATCGACCAGAACAATTTCCCGTCGATTGGTTGAAGGAGGCCTGCACTCCCGGCGTCCGCTCAGAAGACTACCATTGACTCCACAGCATAGACGTGCACGCCTGGCATGGTGCCGGGCTAGAGCGACTTGGATGAGGGAATGGCGGAACGTCGTGTTCTCCGATGAGTCACGCTTCTGTTCTGTCAGTGATAGTCACCGCAGACGAGTGTGGCGTCGGCGTAGAGAAAGGTCAAATCCGGCAGTAACTGTGGAGCGCCCTATCGCTAGACAACGCGGCATCATGGTTTGGGGCGCTATTGCGTATGATTCCACGTCACCTCTAGTGCGTATTCAAGGCACGTTAAATGCCCACCGCTACGTGCAGCATGTGCTGCGACCGGTGGCACTCCCGTACCTTCAGGGGCAGCCCAATGCTCTGTTTCAGCAGGATAATGCCCGCCCACACACTGCTCGCATCTCCCAACAGGCTCTACGAGGTGTACAGATGCTTCCGTGGCCAGCGTACTCTCCGGATCTCTCACCAATCGAACACGTGTGGGATCTCATTGGACGCCGTTTGCAAACTCTGCCCCAGCCTCGTACGGACGACCAACTGTGGCAAATGGTTGACAGAGAATGGAGAACCATCCCTCAGGACACCATCCGCACTCTTATTGACTCTGTACCTCGACGTGTTTCTGCGTGCATCGCCCCTCGCGGTGGTCCTACATCCTACTGAGTCGATGCCGTGCGCATTGTGTAACCTGCATATCGGTTTGAAATAAACATCAATTATTCGTCCGTGCCGTCCCTGTTATTTCCCCAACTTTCATCCCTTTCGAACCACTCCTTCTTGGTGTTGCATTTGCTCTGTCAGTCAGTGTACATTTTATTTTTATGACACCTGCCATGTTCGATCTAGTATTGTCAGACCGAGTCCGTAGAATGTTCGTTCGACATGTCCGTACTGGTATCAGTGCGCTTGCGCGCTCCTCTGCCAGTATCCTTAGGAGTTTGCAAGTGGATATTCTGGGAAAAAATGAAAGTTAAAGCACAACTATGTAACCGTCCTCTTCTAATTTTGTGTCAAATATAAGTGTTGATTATTTTATTTCCGGGATGTTTAATTTCGTTCTTTGAGAATTGACTCAATATTAGGGAAGATCTTTGTAAAAATTGTGAACGTTTGTGGGAATTTTAATAATTTGAGTGGTGAATTGAGTTTTATAAAGATAGATTTCATATGAACACCATTCCAATATTATTTGGTTGGATGATTAGTGGCAGAGGGCCATTCCACATTTCTTTGAGCAGTTCTGCATACACTTTAGATTGTCTTGATAGGTGTCAGAACTCCTATACTGAAGGACTCTATCGGAATATAGAGACACTACTCCTGTATGTTATAAAATTCACTTTCCGAATTACAAATATATTATGCCCAAGCTTCAGTGTTGGCCTATGACTGCTGAATATGTAGATCGAGACGGCAGTTCCTGACGTAGCGAGCCTAATTAGTTCTAAAGGCGGCAAACTATCAATAGTAATCGCCATCGATATTTCCCGATATTATGAGCTCTACTATCGATAGTAATCGATAGTTTTCAAAAATTGGAACGAATCATATCATTATGCCCGAAAATAGAATATTTATTGAACACAATCCACAAAAAATCAGTAGAAAGCACAACTATTTCATACCATGCAATTTCTGAAATTTAATTCGGAATCACTCATTAATCTCTTCAGTGGCACATCCGAGACATTCCCGAGCTGAACGCGCTTGCCCATAACGTGACCGCCCGAGAAATTCTCGTTCAGCTGCAGTGTTAATTTTGCGATCGCCCGACATTTTCTCGGGCATTGTAATATCTTCGGAAAATGTTTAACAGCATTCTAAACTGATGGCAGGGGAGTTTTCAGTTGCTTTCATGAAGTCTTTGACCTAAAATGTGACTTATCTTCTCTCGCCTACATACAGTCTTTGACAACATATAAATCTCATTTTTGTCCCGTATTGGCATCAAATGAACTAAGATTAAGTTGAATGGAGAATCCCACCTTCCAAAATGCTAAATAATCCTTCTGCCGGCACTGAAGTCGCAGGTACGCAGAAATACTTAAATGCACACCTATGGACTGGAACAAACTCCTCACCAGTTAACTGCAAACAGCTGTACATTTATGTTAGCGCGAAAAATAATCCAATGAGGGGAAAAACTATCGTTGACTATCGATAATACGCAACTGACTATCGATGTATGACGATAGTGGTCGCTATCGATAACTATCGATAGCGCTATCGATAGTTTTCCGTCTCTACTTAGTTCATTATTGTTTGATTTTGGTGGTCAAATTGGTGTAATTCTTTTTTATGGCATTTTAGATTTTATTTTTTTGACTGTGTGCCACTGACAGTGTTCGTTTTGCTTTTTCTTGGACGATTACATTGAAATTGAATTTTTACGTGATACATGACCATCTATCACGTCTATATTGTCATTGTTCGTGGTTATGTTATGTCGTCAGTTCATATGAGTTTTGTTCTTTATTGCTTAATGTGTGGAGATATATCAGTGCACTCGCTCGGTTTCTTTGCTGATGAATGTTAGTCCTTTTAATTTTTTTACCTTGAAAGTAATTTTATTTGAGTTGGACATCTGATTCCTATGTTATGTTTCTACAGACCTTCTTTGTCACCAAAGATAACACATTACGAAATTTTAAACCAAATTAACCTTATACTCTCATACATACATACTGAGATGCATTCCATGGCCTATTAAGAAGCCGTTTCATGTTTATAGCGCGATTACTACAATAAAGCAGTTGGTTTACTCTACGAGAACTCATCCTCCATGAGATCCGCCAGTCCATCTGAATCTAGAAACGATATAATTAAATGCCGTCCTTGAGATACGTCTTTCTGCGGTCAACGGGGAGTGAACATCCACATTAGAAAATCTCATCCCCAAATACACCGAATAATTATCACAACAAGACGCAAAGGTGCTGAAACACAACCCATCAATAATATTTCACCAACTAGTTCGGAATAGTAATTATTCTCCACCATTTAACTAAAGTCTTGAAAAGTTAAAGATCGAGCTTTGCAAGTAAATGAATAAATTCGCCGTCGATGTCTCCAACTCTATCTTCTCCGATTTTATACATGAATTCGCATCTTTTTTTGGCCAAAGCATTAGATAGCTTTCCCTAACCTAAGCATTTTGCAAGAAAATTTTACGACCGGGCGAGTTGGCCGTGTTGTTAGACGTGCGCTTCTGCACGCTGCTACGCTAGTCTCCACTACTTGCTGTGGCGCTGAAAAATCGGTTAGTTGGATCGGATGACATTTTGTGTGCATTTCCACTAAGTATATCTGTAATATTTAAATGAAATAATCAGGTAATAGACAATAGGGTTATACCAATTGCTTTTTGTTAAATAATTCCTAGTTTTAGGTGGCTAAAATGGAATAAAAGTGTAATTTTTCTCCACAAATGGGAGGGGGGGTGGAGTGGGGAAGACTGCCACCCTCACCCCTCTAATCACCGCTATTCAGAATGGCCATTCGAGGGTTAAGCGAAATTTTACTCGAGAGCAACACTTCAAAACGTAAATGCATTAACATTAAGGGAAAATTTCAGGAGACGCTTTATCATCTCACGAAGGTAATATTACAAACCTCTCTCCAGCAGAGTCCATAAAATATTTTGGAGTAAATTTCAAAAACATCATCACATTATTTTACTACCCAAGTAACAATATTCATCAACTTCCCTTAATACTTCATTTCCTAATCTAATATTTCCTGCATCACCTGACATCGTACGACTGCAATCCATTACTTTTGTTTTAGATTTATTAATTTTCATCTTGTACTCGTCACCAAAGACTCCGTCCATACAATTCAGGAGTTTCTCCAGATCTTCTGCAGTCTCAGATAAAATAACAATATCATCGACAAATCTCAGGGTTTTGATTTCTTCACCTTGGATTGTGATTCCCTTTCCAAATTCTTCTTTGATTTACTTTACTGACTGTTCTATATAAACATTGAAAAGGAGGGGGGAACAAACTTCAGCCTTGCCTCACTCCTTTCTGTATTGCTGCTTCTTTTTCACAGCCCTCGATTCTTATCACCGCAGATTGATTTTTACATAGATTGTAGATAATTATTCTCTCTCGGTACCTGATCCCGATTACCTTCAGAATCTCAAATAGCTTGGTCCAATCAACATTATCAAATGCCTATTCTAGATCTATGAACGCCATGTGTGTGGGCTTTTCCTTCTTAATTCGATCCTCTAACATCAGACGTAAAGTCAGAATTGCTTCACGTGTTCCTATATTTCTTCTGAAGCCAAACTGATCTTCTCCCAACTCAGTTTCAACTTGTCTTTCCATTCTTCTGTAAATAATACGTGTTAGAATTTCGCAGGCGTGAGATACTAAACTATTGGTGCGGTAGTTTTCACACTAGTCAGCACGGCTTTCTTGGGAATAGATATATCAATATTCTGCCGAAAATCGAATGGCACTTCTCCTGTCTCATACATCTTGCACACTAAATGGAACAACCTCGCCATGCTGGTTTCTCCTAAAGCAGTCAGTAATTCGGAGGGAATGCCATCAATTCCAGCTGCTTTGTTCCTATATAGGTCTCTCAAATCTTTGTCTAATTCTGACCTCAAAATTCCCGCCTCTGTAGCGTAACGGTTAGTGTTATTAGCTGCCGTCCTCGGGGACCCGGGTTCGATTTCCGGTACTCCCAGAAATTTAAAACTGGCAGGAGGGCTGGTATGTGGTTGATATGGTACATGCAGCTCACCTTCAATGGGGGTGTGCCTGAAAAGAGCTGCACCACCTCGGGATGAGGACATGAATTTACTTTACCTCAAAATTGGGTCACCCATTTCATCAGCAGCAACAGCCTCTTCTTGTTTCAGAACCATATCATCTACTTCCTTACCTTGATACAACTGTTGGATATGTTTCTGCCACCTTTCTGCCTTGTCTTCTTTCCCTAGAAGTGGTTTTCTATCAGAGCTCTTAATATTTATACACCTAGTTTTGTTTTCTCCAAAGATTTCCTTGATTTTCCTGTATGCAACATCTGCCTTTCCCAGGACCATACTACTTTCAACATCCTTGCACTTTTCCGTCAGCCATTCTTCCTTAGCTGCCCTGCAATTCCTATCCACTTCATTATTTAATCGCCTGTATTCTTTTCTATCTTCTTCATTTGTTGCATTCTTGTACTTTCGTCGTTCATCGATCAGGTGTAGTATGTCTTGAGTTATCCATTGATTCTTAGTTGTTCTTTGCTTTCTTCCTAATATGTCTTCAGCAGCCCTACTGACCTCACTGTTCATGAATGTCCATTCTTCTTCTACTGTGCTTCCTTCAGCCTTTCCATTTAGTCCTTGTCCAATTTGTTCCTTAAAACAATCCTTTACAATCTTTTCTTTCAACTTGTCTAGATCCCATCGCACTTGATTCCTGCCCTTCTCCAATTTCTTCAACTTCAGACGACATTTCATGACCAACATGTTGTGATCAGAGTCCACGTCTACTTCTGGGAAAGTTTTGCAATCCAACACCTGGTTTATGAATCTCTGCCTAATCATAATGAAGTCTATTTGATACCTTCCAGTGTCTCCAGGTCTCGTCCATGTGTACAGTCGTCGTTTGTAGTGTTTAAACCAAGTATTAGCGAGGACTAAATTGTGACTGGTGCAGAATTCAACCATCCGACTTCCTCTTTCCACAACGGGACTGAAACACTTGCGTATGTTCTTGGTCAGTGCGAGCAACGGGCAGACTCTGCGTATTGCAAGACACCACAAGATACGATCTTCGATATCTCAGGCCTTGAGAGCAGCAGGCTTTACTGTGCATGAAGACGTCCATGGTCTTGCACATAAAGGAAGTACTCGTCGGATTGACATCATCGCCTATAAGGGCACCACAGGCTACATAATAGACCCAACAACCCGCTTCGAATCCTCTGCTAACCAGCCGGATGACGTTGAACAGGAACATAAACACAAAGCCCACTATTCCGTTCTACAAGAAAGATTATTTTATGCAAAAGATCGAAGTTATTCACCTGTTATTTGTAGCCAAAGCCACAATACCAAGGACATTTCTTTCATTCTGTCATGCTTTTCAACTTCCCAACTCACTGGTGAATGAAGTGGCGCTGACCGCTTTAAAGTCATCTGTTGTATGTCCGTCGCGCCCTTCTCGATCCGCCAGCCAGCTACACGCGTGCCAGTGTGTTATTCTTCAAGCCTCGACGCGCAGCCCTCAGTGCGCGTGCCTGGAACGTTGTGTGTGCTATAAAAAGGAGCTCCTAGTCTGTCCAGAAGCCCACTGACCCCGGTGTCCAGCTCCAGAATACACCCTACGCCGAGCACGGAGGCTACTCCTCTTGAAAATGTGCTTCGGCCAGGTGGACTGAATTTCTGGCAGTAAGAGGTCTCACCTCGGGTCACCGCTCCTCTTGCTTGTTCCACTGTCCATGTCCAGTCTTACCATTATATGCCACTATCATTCCCTAGCTAATGCAAGCTCCCATTATCAACTTAGTTTCGCTAAGTAGGAACTCTTCAGTCATTGAACTTACGTTAATGAACTCAGACACTGCAACAAGGAAGGATTCTCTGAGATATTTACGTCAGTGCTTCTGACAGTTTTCGACTATCAAGAACTTTTCATGTCACAAGGACTATCTTTCCGAGATAGTAGTGAATGTGAATACTCCAACGTGTATATAGTGTACAAAAGACAGACTCTTTCTCCAAATTCATAGTTCATTTTGCTTCGAGATAACTTTCAGTTTTGTTAGTGTAAATATTGTAATTTTACATGTGAAGCAAATAAAGAAGTTGTGTTTTTGTAAACCCAACCTTGTTTACAACATCATCAATCAGCAATTTACGCAACCACCTTCGCTGAGACGCTTTGTCGATGTTGAATTTTTCCTAATGTCTTGAACATACTTGAATGTTATCATCGTTTTGTTATACTTTGTCTCTTAGGCAACTCTCAGTTGGGTGGGGGTGGGGGAATGCTTACTAAATTTCTTTAGTAAATATATATAATGAACAATAACTATCTCTTGTCACCGTCTCAGCCTGCATTTGATGCTGTAAGAGGAATTCAAATTCGGAAAAGTAATTAGAATTGTTGCGGCTGTTGGGTAGTCCTATGGGCTACCATGAAGCTACGGCGTTTCGTTAGTTTAATGGAATAGGTTTGAGAAGATTTTTCTAAAATACTGAATTCTGAAAATCTTTAGTCGGAGTTATAGTTTGTTTGGAAAAAGAAACGTGGCGCCTGTTACATTGCCACGTTAATGCTTAATTATTTCAATACTAGAAGTAGAATTGTGAGTTTGGGTGGGAGACGATGGAGGCTAGATGGAAAAGAACACGATTACGTACCAAAGACAATGGCTACAGAAATAAACACCTTGCGGTGAGTCGAAAAGGCGACTGAAAAAGCCTTTTTTACATAAGCAGAGCTGATGAAAGGAAATGAAATGTCGTATGGCTTTTAGTGCCGGGATATCCCAGGACAGGTTCGGCTCGCCAGGTGCAGGTCTTTATATTTGACACCCGTAGGTTACCTGCGCGTCGTGATGAGGATGAAATGATGTTGAAGACAACACATATATCCAGTCCCCGTGCCATTGGAATTAACCAATTAAAGTAAAAATCCCCGACCCGGCTGGGAATCGAACCCGGGACCCTCTGAACCGAAGGCCAGTACGCTGACCGTTCAGCCAACGAGTCGGACAGCAGAGCTGATCATACACATAAAATAAAAGGAAAACCACTGTGTTAAATATTGTTTGTAAATCGGGGAACTGATAATTGAAAAACATTACCTCTGCAGCAGCAATCTTGGATAATTTTCCAACAAATGAAGTATGATAAGCAAAAGACCCCAATGTTCTGTAAATGTCGTACAAATGTCTATGAAATGGTGTTTTAAATACAATGCAAAGCTATTAGTACGTCATTGTACCTTTCCATCTACTGCAAATCGCAGTGTTAAGATATTGAATTTAAGTTATATATGTACTGCACCCATATCCCTTACCTTACAAAGGTACAGACAGTACTACTCTGTGATAATGTTGTAATTATAATGTTACAGTGTTGTAACAGAATACTGTTAAATTACATTTTGCAAACCGTGTATGAATTCCTAAGTGACTGGGTTTATTTACGCGACGCTACTTAAAAGAGAATATTTTATGTATTTTCTCTATATTTCGCGTAAATTTCTATGTGATATCTTGCGAATATTACACTACTTTTAGTTAATTTACATATATTTGATCGTTTCTCGCGAATTTTCTTTTCATTCATTACACTATTGCATAAATTATTGTTTTAATATGTGTTCGTTCGTTCGTAATCTGTTTTACAATCCAGGGCCGGTTTTTCCCTCGGACTCAGCGAGGGATCCCACCTCTACCGCCTCAAGGGCAGTGTCCTGGAGCTTCAGACTCTTGGTCGGGGATACAACTGGGGAGGATGACCAGTACCTCGCCCAGGGGGCCTCACCTGCTATGCTGAACAGGGGCCTTGTGGGGGGGATGGGAAGTTCGGAAAGGATAGACAAGGAAGAGGGAAGGAAGCTGCCGTGGCCTTAAGTTAGGTACCATCCCGGCATTTGCCTGGAGGAGAAGTGGGAAAACGCTTCCGGGATGGCTGAGGAGGGAATCGAACGCCCGTCTACTCAGTTGACCTCCCGAGGCTGAGTGGACCCCGTTCCAGCCCTCATAGGCTACCACTTTTCAAATTTCGTGGCAGAGCCGGGAATCGAACCTGGGCCTCTGGAGGTGGCAGCTAATCACACTAACCACTACACCACAGAGGCGGACTTTAATATATGTTCTTGAAATATTTTGTTTTCGTATAATTTCTCGTGCGTTTATTTGTTTTCTGTCGTTTTTGCCCCGAGCTAGATGAAGTAACCAGACAAATTTAAAATCCCTGTCCCGGCCAGGAGTCAAACCCAGGGCCTCTGAACCTAAGGCCACTAAACTGACCATGCAGCCAAAGAGCCGGACTTCTTCATATGGTAATAATAATGTTATTGGTTAGTGTTAATGGTAATAATAACTATACAGTGTGTTCCTTCCTCCTCTTCTTTTTCTTGACAATTTTCCAATTACCTGGGGTCAGCCCTTTGTATAGATTTAGCCCTTTTTTACAGTCAGGTACCTCCTTTTCTATTTTACAATTTTGTTTTACGTCACACCGAGACAGATAGTTTTTATGGCAACGATGGGATGGGAAAGGTATGGCAGTAGGAAGGAAGCGACGGTGACCTTAAGTTACAGCCCCAGCATTTGCCTAGTGTGAAAATGGGAAACCGCGGAAAACCATCTTAAGGGCTGCCGACAGTGGGGTTCGAACCTACTATCTCCCGGATGCAAGCACACAGCAGAACGCCCTTAACCGCATGGCCAACTTGCCCTGTGGTATACTCGAAATCTTTAGTAACTCGTGGTCAGAAACATTCGTTTCAGGCAAGAAATCAGTACAGCCTCAGAACCACCCAGTGCCTACTTACACACATCCATCAGAGGCATTAACACATTTACACATCTGAAGAGTGAGGGGAGGTAGAGAAAACGGAAGTACGAGGAGATCTAGCATGAACGAAACACACGCAGAAGGGAAGGTATCTGCTTCCCAGCCTGTCCACACGTCCCACTGGCTCGACAATGAAGGGAGAGGGGAATGAAGGGAGGAACCACACGCCTTCTTCAAGGCAACAGACGTAATGTGTATGTCAACTCATTCAGGGTCAAATTCTCCAGTTTCTTGGTAATTCTTGTGTGCGAGGTCTGGCTGAAATGTTAGCGGTCTCGAAAATGACTTCATTATCAAATGGCATCGCGCTCAACCACTGTAAGAAATAATGATCCTTACTTTCGTCAATGTCCGCCTCTGTGGTGTAGTGGTTAGCGTGATTAGCTGCCACCCCCGGAGGCCCGGGTTCGATTCCCGGCTCTGCCACGAAATTTGAAAAGTGGTACGAGGGCTGGAACGGGGTCCACTCAGCCTCGGGAGGTCAACTGAGTAGAGATGAGTTCGATTCCCTCCTCAGCCATCCTGGAAGTGGTTTTCCGTGGTTTCCCACTTCTCCTCCAGGCGAATGCCGGGATGGTACCTAACTTAAGGCCACAGCCGCTTCCTTCCCTCTTCCTTGCTTATCCCTTCCATCTTCCCATCCCTCCACAAGGCCCCTGTTCAGCATAGCAGGTGAGTCCGCCTAGGCGAGGTACTGGTCATACTCCCCAGTTGTATCCCCCGACCAAGAGTCTGAATCTCCAGGACACTGCCCTTGAGGCGGTAGAGGTGGGATCCCTCGCTAAGTCCGAGGGAAAAACCGAACCTGGAGGGTAAACAGATGATGATGATGATGATGACTTTCGTCAATATAGGCCCTATTAAATACTACTACTACTATTAATATTGTTTTGCTATTGTCTTTACGTCGCACCGACACAGATATGTCTTATGGCGACGATGGGACAGGAAAGGGCTAGGACTGGGAAGGAAGTGGCCGTGGCCTTAATTAAGGTACAGCCCCAGCATTTGCCTGGTGTGAAAATGGGGAACCACGGAAAACCATCTTCAGGGCTGCCGACAGTGGGGTTCGAACCTACTATCTCCCGAATACTGGATACTGGCCGCACTTAAGTGATTGCAGCTATCGAGCTCGGTACTATTAATAATAATTGTTGTCCTCAAGAACCAAAGTAAAAATAACCTGGCATTAAATAATTATGATTATCAGAGACGCAAGGGGGTTTGGAAAACCGTTCCTATGAAGTTATTGTCAGCGCTGATCAAACAATTAAGTGCCATATATTGGGGTGGGATTACATCGTGCACACTTCACCGCAATTAAATTACAATTAATTAATTGTTTTCCTTGATTAGGAAAAGCTAGTGTAGCCAGAATGTTTAACCATAGAAATCTCTTAATCAGTTCCCGAAAAAATGGAGTTGGGAGTGGCCTCTGAGTGCGCAACGTCGCAAGCCACACCTCCTGGAAGACGATCACATGTGACGTTGTCTTGGTTACTTCTCCCTCATCCTTAAGGTTGGCCAAAATCTTCGCCCAAACGTTACCTGTTTCTCTTCCACCCGGAATTTTTGTACCTTGTCCGGCTCCATGGCTAAATGGTTAACGTACTGGCCTTTGGTCACAGGGGTCCCGGGTTCGATTCCTGGCAGGGTCGGGAATTTTAACCATCATTGGTTAATTTCGTTGGCACAGGGGCTGGGTGTACGTGTCGTCTTCATCATCATTTCATCCTCATCACGACGCGCAGGTCGCCTACGGGAGTCACATCGAAAGACCTGCATCTGGCGAGCCGAACTTGTCCTCGGACATTCCCGGCACTAAAAGCCATACGCCATTTCATTTGTGGTGGGTTATAGTGCGATGTGTTGAATATAAATGAAAATGTATATTAAGATGAACACAAACACCAACCCCGAGCTAGAATAATTAACCAGACAAATTTAAAATCCCTGTTCCTGTCAGGAATCGAACCCAGGACCTCTGAAACTAAGGCCACTAAACGGATCATTTAGCGAAAGAGCCGGACTTCTCCTTCTTCGTTATTGGTTTTACGTTCCGCTAACTACATTTATGATTTCCGGAGACGTCGAGGTGCAGGGATTGTGTCTGGCAAGAGTTACTTTACGTTTCAGTAAATCTATGAACATGAGGCTGGTGTATTTCAGCACCTTCAAATACCACTGGACTGAGCTGGATTGAGCTCGCCAACTTGAGCTCTGAAGGCGAACGCTCTACCTTCTATAATATAATATAATATAATATAATATAATATAATATAATATAATATAATATAATATAATATAATATAATATAATATAATATAATATAATATAATATTCAAATGCTATGTTGAAGCCATAATTGAGGAAGTAATTCTTTCTTACGGCTCCATTATTGATCTAGTCTGAGTTCATAAAGAGAGAGATTGAGCCATTAACTTCTGTAAAATGTCTGGATGAGGCACAGAACAATCCAATTTCTCTCTTTGTAATGTAGAAACCACGCCCTACACGGAACTTCATGGTGGTCCGCTCTTGCAGATTACATCAAACTGATTGCTAATGATGAGGAAACGTAATAAGCGTTCTCCATTGGGAATTAGAACATTGCTCTGCAAAACATCACGTCCTGAGCTCTCGAGGTACGCAGAAGTTCATTACACTGCCTTAGAAAACTATGCATGATAGAGATAAGGCGCATGACTTGATGGAAGACAAATAGGGCAACTTAAAATGCAAGGGCGGGTCTGAGTGAAATACCGTGTTTGCTCGAACATAATTCGCACCCATATTTGTTTAAATCCTAAAATTTAAACAAATATTGGCGAATATAGACCTCACCTATTCTGTGGTACATTCAGGATCAATCTAACATTGCACTCTTACACATCGAAATCTTCCAGCATTCTCTGAGTTGACAGACATGTTGACTGGGATGAACATAAATACAATGAGAAGAAGACTTTCACCTAATCAATACTTATTTGATTAAATTAAAGCTACAGGACCGGCTTCGACCTTTCTAGGTCATCTTCAGCTGGTCACATAATCACATATAACATATCATGCAATCATAAAACATTACTAGATCTAACAAAGAATGTCGTACGACGATAACATGTCAAATTATTCTCATGATTGGGGGCAATCGTCGAATTGGAAACTTGGTATTCACTGTCTTTTCATGAATAACATGAATTTGTTTTTATATATGTATATATAGATGAAATTACACCTGAAATGTGAAATATAGTGGGAAGGCAAGGATGAAATGACTTGACAGAGTAATAAGATTAGCATGGAATGTTAGTAAGGTACCTCCTGATTGATGAAATCAGTACTTGCACCTTTTTATAAGCAAGAGAAAAGGCATTTGTTTGATTGATATTAATAGGACCGATAATCCTGTTGTTTTGACTCTGAAATCAGCAGTCATCGCCACCTAACCACCTAAATTTATTGCTCCTATATTTTGATAGCCTCCGCTAAATTCTCTTGATCACACCTCATTAACAACAAAGATGGAATTATTTCATTTGTGCTGGGATTTTGGTATATTTTTGTACCATAAACGTACAAAGTATGTCACTTACCTTCATTTAACCATTACCTTCATTATTCATGGATTCTTAATTCTTCCTGTTCTTTTCCTGTGATTGATGTTAATAGGCCCGATAATCCCGTTGTCCAATATTTTGATAGCCTCCGATAATTTCTCTTGATCACTACTGCACAGCGAACGATTATTTATTCACAAAGGGAAACAAAAGGTGGACCGGAGCAGGAGATTGTCTGCTTTATTTCTTGAATTGCTAAGCATGTGAACCGCATGTAATGACATATCCGTGATTCACCGTTTGCTCAATGGCTACCATTCTGTAATGGATGGCACTCATAAACAAATGGATCCAACTACCTATTGCTCGTACCCTATCATTTCTCCTACTGCGGGGGAGTGATTCCTGGAATGCAGTAATCATTGTGGGAATGGAATGCCTCAGTCGTAATAACTGAGAAGAGCTCAACTCGCATTTGTAGGTAGCAGAGCTGAATGCTCATAAGTGGTGTAAATAAGGTAGTAGTTGGCTAGGAAATGTATCGAAGAATTGAAGGAGGAAAGGAACCGTGCTGGTATTACTTCGTGTAAGAGTACTTCTAAATATAATAAATTTAAAGAGTTAATCACTAGTTATTATGCATGTTAATTTGAAATGATTATATCCTAATAAAGTCTATGGTTTACTCACTTTAATTAATTGTTTCAATATGACATTTATCTAAAGCATCGCACTGGAGAAGACCTGAAAAAGGGTGGAACAGGCATGCGAGAAATTTAATAAAATTACTATTAGCTCGTGGATTTACCTGTTTGGATTTAACTGTACAAGACCATATACTATTTCTTTCCTCGTGTTGCTTTTCTAAAATGATCATCTGATTGATCACATCTTCCTTCGCCATTGCATCAATTTTCATGCGACATTCCTAGCAGTTTTCATATTTAGATATTTGCTCTAGTCAGCGTAGTGCATGTGCCATATGAGCTCAACACTGCTTACGTTATATTTGTCATTTAAAATGAATTACCTACTTTATTGGTCAAAGAATAAAAAAAGAACCAAACCATTCTTTGAACTCATATTTCAAAACTTAATTGGATGATACACTTAAACATTTTCAGTATTCTTCAGATAAAGCTATTGTCGAAGATAGATCAAGATGATTACATGTAATTAAAACTGAATAATTTCTGGCGAGAAACCACCAAGAAATTCTGTGCTTTCAAGAATTAAAATTTGAAATTTTCTGAATCCTATATACCTAAATGTACCTGTTTATCGTATGGTGGTCTTTACCCTCTGTGGGTGGGGGGTGGGGGTGGGGCGGTAGAATCAGTTAATCAGTTAATTACCGGTCACCCCACCCCATGTGGAAATTTTGCTGGACAAAGCGGAGAAGGGACAGGTTTTCCTTCGGGTACTCCGGTTTTCCCTGTCATCTTTCATTCCAGCTAGATTCTCCAGTATCATTTCATTCCATCTGTCAGTCATTAATCATTGCTCCAGAAGAGTGTGACAGGCTTCGGCTGCCGGCACAATTCCCATTCTCGCTGCTTGATGCGGGCTTCATTCATTCCATCGCTGACCTGGTCGAATGACTGGAAGCAGGCTCTGGATTTTCATTTTCAGTCAGTTACCAATTGCACGCTCATAATAATGAACTTACGGGCCAAATTTCAAAATACCTCAAATGTTTGCAGATATATTGAATAATTCCTGAAATGTTGTCATAAGCCTTGCTTTTTTGATGTTGTCAACTTTATAAATTTTCTCCGTATAGGTTGAGTTAACTGTGAGGACCGGAAAAAGCAGCAGGAACTCGTACATGTCTTTCTGTTAACTCACTCACACGATAAACTGACTACAGTTGTAGGGGCCCATGGCAGGTGTACAACGAACTTGTGGGATACCTAAACTAAGGCCAAATTATGTCAATCCACAGAATTTAGAACCGATGATTGATTATCTTTTATCTTCCTCTCGTGGTCCTACTTTGCTTCGAAATACTGGGATTTTCAGTCTTTGAGGCGTTTAAGGCATTTCTTTTCTTCAGGCTTTTCGTTTTATTCATTTACTACTACTTCAATAACGAGAGACAAAATCAAAATTTTATGCCCCCTTGAAACAGCAATACACTACTACTACTACTACTACTACTACTACTACTACTACTACTACTACTACTACTACTACTACTAATAATAATAATAATAATAATAATAATAATAATAATAATAATAACCACAACATGGATAAAATTCTTGTCTGCACTGTGGTTCGACTGGTCTTATTCACTGGAACGTCGTCCGACATAGCTCTGGTGCAAGGCGTTTGCTCTGTAATGGAGCTTGCACTCGAGTGTTGGTTCGAGCCCAGCCTGGGGCATGGGTGTGAGTATTGCCGTTTGTTGTATGTCTAATATGATATATTGATTCTCGTTTCTATTATCTATAATTCTTTTATAAGTACACGGATCTTCACATGCGAATAAAAATAAGTATAAACAAATGTAAATTGGTAGTTGGCTGAGCAAGCATGGACCTGACTGAAAACAACAATTCCTAAGAGATATTACTTCTGCGGTAATTCCCTACAGCCTTTTCTCAAGTATCCTTTTTCTAGTTTATATATTCTTCTAGTGAAATTATTTTCATAAAGGTTGGTGACCCACCATGGAGTAAATTTCCTAATTTGCTCTTTCCGAATCAGGGTTGCCGTATCGTGGATGTAGAACCACTGCCGATGGTTCAGCGTCTAACATAGTCTTCTCCACCCACGTCTACGTTTTCCTTCTATCTCGCCTCGTATGATCAGGTGGTATTTGTCATTTCGGAAGATGTGACTAAAATAAGCTGCTTTCTTGCGTTTAGTGAGGAATAAGACTTTCCATGATTTATCGGCACGACGGAGAAACTCCTCTTTGGTGGCATGGCCGCTGCCTTCAAGTTTTATACAATACGAACATAAGTAGAGACGTTACTGTGTTTAAAATGTATGTTTTGCACATTACGAACTATTAAATTGTTTCAAAGTCTAAAAATTTCTATTTAGTTAACATGCGTCCATTTGAAAGACGAGAATTTTTTTAAAAAATAATTTGGAGAACGCAATAGAATTCGATGGGAGCTGTCATTATAAATGTGGCGTAAGTAAGAAACAAGGTATAACTGGCTGAGTCGGCAAAGATCATGAGTCAGTAGATTCCAAGGAATCACCGGACAGGTGGAAATAATATTTTGAAAATCTTCTCAGCGTAAAAGGAAATCTTTCTGTTGACGTCGCTAACAAGCGAGCTCATGGGGAAGAGGACAATGATGTTAGTGAAATTATTCTTGGCGACGTGGTAAGGATGGTAAATTAACTCCAGTCATAAAGTAGCAGGAATAGACGAAATTAGACCTGAAATGATGAAATATTGTGGTAAGACAGGAATGAAATGGCTTCATGGAATAATAATATTAGAATGGGACGTTAGTGAGGTACCTTCTGATTGGAAGAAACCAGTGATTGCGCATATCTATAAGCAAGTTACCAGGAAGGATTGCTAACAAATATCGAGGAAAGGGCTGGGAGTGGGAAGGTAGCGGCCGTGGCCTTAATTAAGTTATAGCTCCAGCATTTGCCTGGTGTGAAAATGGGAAACTACGGGAAAACATCTTCAGTGTTGCCGACCGTGGGGTTCAAACCAACTATCTCCCAAATGCAAGCTCACAGCTGCGCTCCCCTAACCGCACGGCCAACTCGCTCGGTATTTCAAACATATAGGAAAGATCTAAATACGTTTTGAACTTCTTTCATTATTAATTCATTATTAATTTCTAACTAATAATTTAGGCCTACCGTAATGAAACTGAACGCCGTCCCGTGCTACAGTGTTGATTTATGTGGAACGTACTTCTCTAAAAACTCTAAAAATCGCGAACATAAAAGCCATTAGAGATGCCAACGTCTCCGTGTAATTTATGTTGTTCTTTTATAATAATAAGTGGATGGTATATCTGCCATAGGGTAAACAAGGTCATTCGCCCGTGTAATAAAGTAGATGTCTAAATGATATCATTATTAAAGTGAAAGGGAAAAAGTTCCTAATAATTTGGCAGTTAATTTGTAATATACAGTATGCAGTGTTGAGTGGTTTCGGCTTGGGAAGGTCAGAATGCAATTCAAGAGTCTATAACGAACTCATAAAGACATTATATGGGATTACCCATGCGATAAGTTAAGTGTAGCATATCTTAAAAATTGCCACGCAGGCAATTATTTGGCATCTCATGTGTGTACAGAATTTTTCACCAATGACCTCTCAGTGAATAAAATTGTGTTTTGAATTTGGTAAAAATTCGTTCTTATTATTTCTTAGATTAATGAATTCCTCTCGCTATAGTGCCCTACTTTCAAGATATTTGTTACATGCCCACTTTAATTTTCGCTGGACAGTACCATGACTCATTTGCTCTCGAGTGTAGCCGTTGTTCTGAACGAAAGTAGGGAGGATAGAACTTCGATGCCTGGGTTTGATTCTCCGAAGTTCTTCATCCGTAAAATTTCCATCCGTGACACTTTTGTGAGGTAGGATTTTTATACTTAGTACTCTGTCGATTCCCGGGACAGGTACAATATGGTATTAGAAAATTCAAGATATTGCACGTAATCTCAGCATTTACGTATCTCATATTTAAGAGGTACAAAAGTTTTATTTTAGGGGTTGCGTGTTATTGTAAAATCCCGCAGTTCACACCAGTTACATTACTATCTTGTTTGTTTATCCCAGAAGGTTTGGTGACGGTTGCCATCAGGAGATCCGAAAGTTTCACTTATTAGACAGAATTCCACATCGTGGCGCCATGTTGGACAATAGTGCTGAGCTACTGTAACTGTCATGACTGAAATTCTTTGGATTATATCTCCTCAGATTTCGTCAAACGTCGTGCCATAACATACAAATTCCTTTCGTTCTTCCGTTACATGCTCTCAATAAATTAGAGTTCTCAGTTTCAATTGAAATGGGGAAGTTATTCCAAGAAGTAATAGGATCGGGTTATTTCCCTCTAGACATAATAGGAATCCATATCATGACATTCTGCTGTAAGCATTACCACCTTTCTCAATGCCTTAATGATATCGCCGAAAGGAGATCCCGACCTCTTGATGGAACTTTCCACATTCCGATCCAGAATGAGGCTAGCGGAACGCCATGAGTTAGCCCATGCCTACATAACAAACACATTTTCTTTTTCTGTTTTCCTTATTATGATTTAAGATTCTGATTTTAAAATCTCAAAAGAAATAAACTAATGTTTAGAAATTCGGACACAAAAAATCATCTGTATCTAAAAGTTAGCTATTTTTTACGTGGTATACAACTGTCATTTGATTTCAAAAGTTGGATACATGCATCTCCAAATCGCCCTGCATGTTTCTACGAAGCGCAGCTGTCAGCAAACACGTAGTTTGGCCGATGTCACGCCACTCATTCTCCTAGATTCTGAATGATCAGCAAGATCTCGCCATCCGGTTTTAAATGGATAGTATATTATTTAATCGGTTTTACGTTTGG
The DNA here is from genome assembly GCF_040414725.1 of Anabrus simplex. NCBI lineage: Eukaryota > Metazoa > Arthropoda > Insecta > Orthoptera > Tettigoniidae > Anabrus > Anabrus simplex. The sequence goes on from NC_090268.1 coordinate 262,447,790, forward strand.
CACGGGTTTTAAAATGAGTTTTTTCGTTTCTATTGTAAATAACCTACATTTTACAATGCGTGTGTGTGTGTTAATTGATAATAAAGAAGAATTTTCAGTTAAGTATGACTTTTAATTTAGATAAAAAATACTTTCTCCAGTGTATCTCAGATATTTCTGGGTCGCTTTTGCCATTCTGGCTCGGCGTAATTTTTTTTTTTAACAATTGGCTTTACATTGCGTCGACATAGATAGGTCTTATGGCGACCATGAGATAGGAAAGGACTAGGAGTGGGAAGGAAGCGGCCGTAGCCTTAATTAAGGTATAGCCTCGGCATTTGCCTGCTGTGAAAATGGGAAACCACGGAAAACTATCTTCAGGGATGCCGACACTGGGGTTCGAACCCACCATCTCCCGAATGCAAACTCACAACTGCGCGATCCTTACCGCGCGGCCAACTCGCTCGGTGGCTTATGTTTTGGCCGGAGGTTTAATGTCCAGCGCACTACCTGACATGGGATTTTTCAGGTGAAAAGTTTAACTTTGGACTACCGGGTTTCGAACCTCGCTCTCCAAGTGGAAAGCAACAGCGTTAATACGCCCCAGATGTAATAACTGCTATATTTTATAATACACACTAGCAGAACTTATCCGTTGTTGACGGACTGATAATTAGCGATGTCACTGACTTCTGTCTTTATCCTCCGTTGACGTGCTGTAGGTCCTACTTTTAAGCAAACATCTTGGCACGCTGTAGTGTCCAGTCTGAATTATTAGGTCCTATGAAGAACCAGCTAAATCCAACTACTAGGCTCAACGGTCAGACTTGAGGCCTTCGGTTCAGAGGATATCGGGTTCGATTTCCGGCCAGGTCGGGGATTTTAATAGCTTCTGATTAATTCTTCTGGCTTGAGGAATGGGTGTTGGTGTTTATCTCAATACTCTCATCTTCTTATAGAGACAACGCACCTCATTACTAGCCATCACAAAAGAACGGTATAGTGATTTTATCCCTCCACGTAGGGTTGGCGTCAGGAAGGGCATCCGGCTGTAAAACAGGGATATATCCATATGTGCGATATAGTTCGCATCCGCATCCCCACAGATGTGGGTAAAACGGCAGAAGAATGAGGGGAATAATAATAATAATAATCACGGACGGCCAAATATGAGCCTCACTGCGCTCGACCCGCAGACGCTCTGGAACGCGTGTGTTAACACATAAAAGCTGCATTTCCTGGAAAACTATTACAATTACAATGACAATTTATCCTTCTTTTTGTAGGAAAGTGAATTTCAAGTGCACATGCTTGGCTTTCATTTGGTGATAGGTCTAACCACTTGTTCATTATGTTGGCTTTTAGCGGATAAAACAGGCACGAGTTCGGTGAATACGTGCATATTAGTAGCCGCCATTTAGAAACAAAAGTTAATTATTGAAAAACTGAGATAGACTTGCATTTGAACTGAATATATGAAGTATTTCCATACCAAATTTCAGCTCAGTTGGTCAAATAGTTTAGGCGTGATTGAGCGAGAACCGAAGAGATACCATCTCATTTCAAACTATTATGCGATTTAAAAAATTAATTTCTCAAATAGGACATATTATGTTTTCAGGTCTATCTTTATACACAGTTCAAAGAAATTAGGGGAGCATGTTTTTGAATGTATGCCATGCTTCACAAAACAATACCTCACACCCAGGTATATTACCAATTAAACCTTTATTCTTTACCGTTGAGGTATACGTAAGAACATCGATGAATTCGCGTTCATTTTCGGAACACAAACGGAAATGTCCAAATAGGGGCGAAAACAATGTGATAACAGTCCTCCAGTGTGGATTTGTATCACAGTTGGAGAGCTTCGGTATGGCGTATGTCCTCCACGAGCATTTATCACAGCTTGGCACCTACGTGGCATGCTCCGTATTAGTCGATGGAGGTAACGTTTCGGTATCAGGTCCCATTCTTCAATGAGAGCCTTTTCGAGGTCTTGGAGAGTCTGTGGTGGAACAGGACGCCCATGAACACTTCTGTCAAGCCTATCCCATACATGCTTGATGTGAATAAGGTCAGGACTCACTGCTGGCCATTCCATCTCTTGAATGTCCAGTTCTCGCAAGACAGCTCTGGTGATGCGCGCTACATGAGCCCTGGCGTTGTCGTGCATGAATACGAATTCAGGGCCAACACCGAATGCAGCAACCAACACATGCTGTAGCAGTATTTGCTCGATGTACCCTGCAGCGGCAAGATTACCACGGACGAAGACAAGATCTGTACGACCATCAATACTGATGCCACCTCACACTATTACAGAACCTTGTCCGAATCGATCGCCTTCCTGGACATTTGGCATGTACTGCTGACCACGGCGTCTCCATACATGTTGACGTCCATCACGCTGTATCAGGGTAAATCTGGACTCGTCTGTGAACAACACAGGTCTCCATTGGCGAAGGGCTGGTTTGTGATCAAAATGGTACATGCAGCTCATCTCCATTGAGAGTGTGCCTGGTACGGGCAAACAGAAGCCGATGTTGCTGCGCTAAACGGGGCACTCGAACAGGACGTCTGGATCGTAAAGACACTTCTTTTAGCCTGTTCCTGGGCCAATGACCTTAGATGTTAGGCACCTTTAAACAACAAGCATCATCATAACCTGTTCCTTCATAATTCATAATTATATTCTTAATGTACTCTACGTACGATTTATATTATATAGATGATATGATCTTTTTAAGTGTGGTTACTTTTGTTAATGCTATTACTGTTATTATTGTTCATATTATCATATTATTATCATCAGTAGTTATTATTAAGTGTTCTAGGTTAAGACTGGTTAAATGTAAGAAAGGGAGTACATCCCTAACTTTGCCAGGATAAATAAAACATATTACTTACTTACTTACTTACTTACTTACTTACTGTCTGGCCAGACACCGTGGCTCCAGTGACCCTCCTGAGATGTTGTTGCAGTTCTCTGGCAGTTGCTGAACGACGCCGCAACGCACAGATGGTCAGATATCGATCATCCTGTGGAGTTGCCATGCGTCCACGACCTTGTCCAACCCTTCTTGTGAACTGGCCTGTCTCACTGTAGCGATTCTACAAGCGTTGAATAACTGACGGAGACACTGAGATCCACAGCAACACGACGAAAAGTCCATCCTTCTTGGATCAAAGTTACGGCCCTTGCGACTTGAACCTCGTTAAGATGTCTCATGATATGTGCTGGTTGACGTACAACGTATTTAAATGATCGCAGTAGTCTGCGTACCTCAGAACGACACACGGATGCACCGCTATTCACTTTATTTTGAGGGGTCACCTGACTGTTTAATGCACTGCTACGCCTACATATGGAGTATAACTTCGATTTGACATACCCTGAGTAGCTTAGGTATCAAGGTATGTTGTACGACCATTGGAACCCCATCTACCAAATTAACGTTCACATACCAGACGTTACAAAACGTGTTCCCCTAACCTTTTGAACTGTGTATAAAACATAGCAGAATGTACTCGTCGTCCAGTTCCAACCTCTTATGACTGAATTGTTACAAACTGAGTCTAACCATCTTTGCCTTGGTCTCCTACATTTTTTACCCTCCAAGGTCAAGCGCATTATTCTTCTCCATTCGCTCCACACGACCATACTGTCGAAGCCGGTTGATAGGTACAGCTTCACCCAACGAGTTTATTTCTAAGCTGGCCTTTCTTATCATTTTGAATAACCTCCTGACATTATTATCACCTTCCACCTCTCTACTGTAACGATTAGCGCCATTAGTTTCTTTTTTGGGGCCCCGGGTTTGATTCCCCGCATTCCCAGAAATTTGAGATTGGCAGCAGGGGTGGTTTGTGATCAAAATGGTACATGCAGCTCATCTCCGTTGAGAGTGCGCCTGAAAAGAAATGCACCGCGTCGGGACGAGGATACACGTTTACATTGTTCCCAACTTTTTGAACCATTCTCGCTACTTTCATGTTATCTTCATCATCAGCCCATAGGCTGGTTGGATCCTCTAATAGCACCATTAAAGCTTGTGTGGTTGTAGGGAAACCGGAAAAACCGAGGCGGCGCGAAAATGAGGCGTACTAGACAAGATGCTAGTGGCTTTACGTCGCACCGACACAGATAGGTCTTATGGCGACGATGGGGGTAGGAAAGGCCTAGGAGTTGGAAAGAGGCGGCCGTGGCTTTAATTAAGGTACAGAGCTCGATAGCTGCAGTCGCTTAAGTGCGGCCAGTATCCAGTATTCGGGAGATAGTAGGTTCGAACCCAACTGTCGGCAGCCCTGAAAATGGTTTTCCGTGGTTTCCCATTTTCACACCAGGGAAATACTGGGGCTGTACCTTAATTAAGGCCACGGTCGCTTCCTTTCCACTCTTAGCCCTTCCCTGTCCCATCGTCGCCATATGACCTGTCTGTGTCCGTGCGACGTAAAGCAACTAGCAAAAAAAATAATTAAGGTACAGCCCCAGCATTTGCCTAGTGTGAAAATGGAAAACCACGGGAAAACATCTTCTGAATAAGATATCCTCAATCCACCCAGCTTTCATTTCCACACCGCATAATCGCTCTGAACAAAGAGACTTAAGATAGTTTCATCCGATAGTTCGGCAGCCACTTGTTGCATTGGGAACATGAGTATATTCTGGAACATAATGATATCTGTATGGTTTGGAATCCCGACTGAAAGCGTTGAAAAAAGTTACATAAAAACGTTACAGATTTTGGCTTTTCTTTTTATACGACTAAGTTCACTACCACTACTACTACTACTACTACTAGCCTACTTATTCTTCCTCTTCTGGTATTTCAAATTCATATTACGTAAATCCCTTTGAGCTTGCTGGACAAAGAGGAGGCGGGACACGTTTTTCTCCGTTTTTTTGCTGTAAACTTTCATTCCAGCAACACTCTCCACTATCATTTCATTTCATCTGTCAGACATTAATCATTGCCCCAGAGGAGTGCGACAGGCCTCGGCAGCCGGCACAATTCATATCCTCGCCGCAAGTTGGGGGCTTCATTCATCCCATCCCTGACCCGGTCACTGACTGGAAACAGTTTGTAAGTTTCCATTTAGTAGGCCTAAATGCCTTTGCTGGCGAGATTTAGTGTTTAAAGTGCACTATGTCTTCTGGGGTGCGCCAGAATAAATTTGTTACTTTCATTGACCTGTCTCAGTCTTATCCTTGGCTTTGACAGTATGAAAGTGACTGCGATATGAGCGATGCTAGTAACACCACTTCTTATGCAGCCAGTCCCTGTTATGAACGATATGAAAATATCGCTAATAGGGTCGTTTGGTGCATTCATTTCAGTGGTCTTCACAGACTGGTATGTAATAGCAACTTCTGGCTCGGTGAGAAAAGCAACGGGAAACTACTTCACTCCTCATATCCCTAGTATGTCTCTTCAGTGATGCCTCGGCTATCTATGACAGTTGATGGTGGATTTGTGGAGGATCAAGCCAGCCTCCGGGCTGAAAATAAAACTAATGATATAACGTAAGTCGTAAATTTTAGTTTCATTTCTCCCTGACTTTTGAGTAACTTAGAAGCTTTTAGCTCTCTTGAAGTTGCCCTGTTAGAAATCTGAGGTCAAGTAGAAGACACAGTTTACTAGGGAATATTTTTGACGATAGAAAATCTCTGATGAAGCCGATGTACTTTCATGACGCTCGGCAAACCACAAGCTATCAATACGTATGTCGGCAATTGCCCTCATATCAATAAACTTACGTCGTTGCTATGCTCACCTAACCATTGTACCTGGTCTGGGAGTAAGCTATTGCACGATTTTTCGCAAACAGTTTCGCAAATGATACTGTATATTTTCAGATCTATATTTTGAAGTAAACCAGTCATGTAGCAGATTTAGATGTGTTGTCGTTTCGGAAGATTGACGAACAGACGTTATTTTAAAATATTTGCTGAGATATTATTATATTATTAGGTTACTTTTATAATATAGCTCATGTAGCTCCTTCTGTGGATCAGTGGTAGATTGTCGGCCTCCGGACCCCAAGACTGCGCTTTCAAACCCGGCAGAGGTAGTCGGATTTTTGAAGAACAGCCAAAAGTCCATTCGACACTGAATATCGTACGATGTCGGCATGTAAGAGATCTCTGGTGGAACATTTGGTGTTCACCTAACAAAAATTAATTAAAACTCAGCCATACACGCCCAAGAGAGGTTCAGTTTAATCCACCATTTACCAGGCCTAGAATAAAACGGAACGTCAAAATTGACACGTAGGCAGCCAGACGGCGTGAGATTAAAATGCCTGCACACGGTAGCTGATGCATACTATTATTATTATTATTATTATTATTATTATTATTATTATTATTATTATTATTATTATTGTATAATGTGCCTTAATTTTTAAGATATAGGGATTATTTTAATAATGCCCCTTTTAATGTTATCCTTAATCAGTGAGTAAATTTTAATCCTAATCACATTTCACTAGGTGACTCAGTACAACAATTGGTCAAATAAATTATCGATAGAAGCTTTATTTTGGTTGGTCCGACTCGTTGGCTGAATGGTCAGCGTACTGGCCTTCGGTTCAGAGGGTCCCGGGTTCGATTTCCGGCCGGGTCGGGGATTTTAATCGCTGCTGATTAATTCTTCTGACTCGGAGACTGGGTGTATGTGTCCGTCCTGACACTATCATCATCATATTCAGACAGCATACCACACCACCAATCGTCACAGAAACACGCAACAGTGATTACATCCCTCCATATAGAGTTGGCGTCAGGAAGGGCATCCGGCCGTAAAACAGGGCCAAATCCACGCGACGCAGTTCTCACCCGAGATCCCATAGGTGTGGGAAAAGCGTCAGGAAAAAAGAAGGTTTATTTTGATGGTCAAAGCCATGAAAATTAACAATATGTACAGGTACGGTATATTAGACGGTGAAAGTAGTCCTTTACTGTTTATGTCCAAATGTATATTCTGTAGTTAATACTGAACAGGCGAAATCTTCCTCTTAGTTGGGAAGCACTAGTGTGATATTAACATTAAGACGTTTCTCTCTTAAATTTTATTTTACTACTATCACAGATTTCCTCGTACTAAGTATTAATAAATTAATTCACATTAATAATTTAAAATCTGCTCAACGCAGGGCAATCAAGTAACAAAACACCATTCAGCACGGGAATTTAATTTCAGAAAATCTTACTGTTCTTGATTTGTTTAAGATACCGGTACTTGGAACATCTTCGCTCGGGAGATCAGTGTTCCTGTGAGAGTAGGATCATTTTGATAACCTGTGTAATTGTGGTGTCTGTGATAGTATTTGCAATATTATAATCATTTGGACCTAGGATTGTAAAAGGTTTCCGGGATTTAAACAAATGCATCAGCCTAGCATATAGAAAATTCTAGTGTAAATCACACTAACTATATCCATTATTAACGCTTGGATTCAAGCTTCCCCAACGGTAAACAGTAACTACACAATAGCAGGAGTGGGGGAAGGGGGACACTTGAGCGATTCACAAGGACGTGTATTATTGCTAGATTTTATTTTTTCTGCAGATGTTTCACATTCTGGCAATTAATCATCTACATCATGCTCAGACGAGTATTAGCTACATGTAAGGTTACAACGAGATCCTGAAGAGAGTCTTCGGAAGCCTCTTCTCTAACTAACAGACAGATGGAATTTCTCAGTTCGTTTGATCCAAACCGTACGTGAGAACTCGAACAATTTAATAGAATGTCTCGAAGAAATTCGAAATTCATTTCATATTGACGATGTCACGACGCGAGAGAGCTCCGGGCTTCTGAACAGCTTGGGACATATGCAGTTTATGTTTTGGCTACAATTCTTACACCGTTTGATACCACATTCAGACATTCTTTTCAAATTACTGCAGCACAAACATATCGATGCAGTTAAAGTGAAAGATAATATTTCAGAATTCAGGAGGCATGTTGAGAAGGTCAGGGACTGCACCACGGACTTCGACGCTGATAAATCCTCCAATGATCAACTCGTTCAAAAGAGGCGAAAAACCTCAGATCGTTCAGTAGCTGCTAAATAAGTAAGTGATAACTGTTCACATGGAAATAGAAAAACACCTCTCAGGCTCCACTGTCGTTCTCTGCGCTGATCGAGAAAAGAATGCCGGAAAAGATGTTAAGTTGAAAACAAATATCCTATACGAACTATTTATAGATTCCGCTTTCCGTAAAATTAAATTGAACTGATGGGCATAACAATGGATGTAATACGCTTGAGGGTAAATCTCCCTTACTCTGGCTTGCACCCCGTTTCTACCACCACTTAATACTGCCGCTCCGTCGTAGCATTGTTCAATAACCTTCTGTCTGTGACCACCCTCTTGCCGTTCTAATTCTGCATGTATGTATGTTTGTATGTTTAGTCATCAGCCCGAAGGCTGGTTGGATCCTCAACAGTTCCGCCATGAGCTGTCATAGATAGCCTAGGCATCACTGAAGAGGCGTACTAGGGAAATGAGGAGTGAGGTAGTTTCCCGTTGCTTTCCTCACCGAGCCAGAAGTTGCTATTACATATCAGTCTGCCAAGCCCACTGAAATGCATGCACCAACCGACCCTATGAGCAATATTTTCACACCATTCATAGCAGGGACTGGCTACGTAAGGAATGGCATTACTAGTATCACTCATACCTCAGTCACTTTCATTTTGTCAAAGCCAAGGATAAGACAGAGACCAATGAAAGTAACAAAATTGCTCTAGCCCATACCAGAAGACTGAGTGCACTGTAAACATTAATTCTGCATGAACAATTCCAAAAATAAGCTCCGTGTCTTGAACTTTCGGGTTGACAAATCCCCTGAACCTTTCTACCGGTAACCCTCCAACTTCATATCTATAAACAATTACCATTTGTTGCAATATAGAAACATCTGCCGTTTCATGAGCCATACTGCCAAATAATGAGCGGTATGAATCTCATTAGATATTTCATCTCTGCACACGCTCAACATGCAATCAAGAAGTTCATTTTGAATAGTGTGTGACGTACCTTTAAAAACGGTAGCACTTTCCAAATGCTCTTTTATTGCATTGTCAATAGAACTTACAAAGTTTACCATCCCCTGAAAAATCTTAAGATTATCAGAAGTATCGCTTTCATCGTGGCCAGGCAGTGACAGTTCGATAGCTCCGCAAAACTTCACAAAGTCGATTAATCTGATAGTATGTACCTATTTGCATCGACTTGCTCATTATGTTTTTTAATCAGTTCACGGTAAGCGGAATCCAGCTGCGTGGTGATATTGACACGACCTAGCATAGACAATTCAATACCGGCGTTTTGTCGTGCATGAGAGTTTTCATGTTTATTTATATTTGCACTCAAATGAGCAAGGTCTGAGCACACAGTTGAATTCCATACACTTCCTTTTTTGTTGAACAAGAAACAGGACAAACTAAAAAGCGCATTCCTAGATCAACATCCATACAGACACTGCGTGTTCCGTACATTTATCTCTTAAACGTACGCCTATACTCGCGTTTGTCCGTTTTTGTAACTTTTTCGATACTCAGATCTGGTCTGCCCGGTCCAAGCCTTTTAATGTCCAACTTATTCTGATAGGTTAATATTTCTTTGGTTAAAAGTACCTGAACTGAATTCATTTCCTCTTACACAAAGAATACCACGGTCACAGAAGCAAAACGCAGCACTAAAATTAATTTAACTTGAAGCGATTTTTCAATCACATTGTAAAGCAAACCTTTTTCTCGCGATTAAAACACCTATTCACAACGACCTAGAAACTGCCTATTCAGAATTACTAGCGAAATCTAACGGTAATGCAATGCAATAGAGCTCCTGGGAGGCTGCGACTAACCGTAATAGGGGAGGTGGCGGCCTCTTGTGGTCACTGTAATACTGTCATTGGTTTGAGAGTGACTCTAGACGACAAGGTACGTACCTTACCGTCCTCCTCGCTTATGGGAATATCTGTGCATAAGCTATGACGTCATCTGCTTTGCGCATGCGAATAGTCTTCAACACAATAGCGCAATATCCAGTGTGCTCGCTGCACTTTCAGTCAAAACGAACATCAACTGTCGGTGTAACGGAGCTTCGATATAAGTCGAATGCTTTCGATCGATTGTCGAAATCAGGTCGAAAGAAAGGGAAGTTTTAAATTATTTATGAATGCGTAAAAATGCATTAAAACTGGGTGTTCACGTGCTCATGTGCTCCCGAGAGCCCACCGCCACTGCGTAGGCGATTTCGAAAGTAAAGAACGTTCGCACATATTGGCTACGCAGCCGCTCTCATCTGAGCTGTGTAGGCAACGGCTGTGCTGAATGTCATGTAAACATTTACCTGGTGCATTTGGTGGGGCGTAATGTATTAATTTGTTGACCGAGCTCGATAGCTGCAGTCGCTTAAGTGCGGCCAGTATCCAGTATTCGGGAGATAGTAGGTTCGAACCCCACTGTCGGCAGTCCTGAAAATGGTTTTCCGTGGTTTCCCATTTTCACACGAGGCAAATGCTGGGGCTGTACCTTAATTAAGGCCACGGCCGCTTCCTTCCCACTCCTAGCCCTTTCCTGTCCCATCGTCGCCGTAAGACCTATCTGTGTCGGTGCGACGTAAAACAACTAGCAAAAAAAATTAACTTGTTGAGTTTGGTGATTTTTTAAAAAAAACATGCATTTTGATAATCCCGCCGAGTGTGAAGTTCGACCTAAATCTCTCGACATCTGTTGTCTGGGACCTTAAATCTTACTCATTGAATTCGTTCCTAAAAACACCAACACCATAAATTCCGCCTCTAGTGGCTCATTGACATTGATATGGGGATTTGCGAGCTCATTGATCTCCAGATCAGGATTACTCATACTTGATTGGTCTCGGAGTAGAGCCAGAATAACAAGGTGTCCGCCGAGTTGCCTGAGAGATGTCTGTGTTCATTTTCCTCATTTCTGTTTCTTTCTTATCTGTCTAAGCCTCCTTAATTATCATTCCTCTGACGAGCACTACTGGTGGACCTACAGGACGCTTCTGGAGTTCGAGTTAGTTAACAATCAGGAACAGACTTCAAGAGGCCAATTTACAATGTTGACAACCCGCTCAAGTACCTACACCGGACAGAGGACATGGTGACTAGAGACTGAAGTTTGCCAGAGATCACCTGCACTGGCAGCTGAGACACTGACTGGTCCTGAGCTGTTCTCAGTTGAATCCTTTTCCATATTATATCGTTCAGATGGTCTTATACAAGTGTAAAGAAGACGTGAGGGGCAATTTCATTCGAATGCTATACAACCTACCGTTGCTTGTGGAGGTGGATCTGTTATGGTATGGACAAGCATTCACAATGTATCCTTAACTACTCGGCGCTACACTGATGAGATATTAGTTTCCCATGTGATTCCTCACGTGAGAAAACTTAGATAAAGCGTGGTATTCATGTATGATAACGCTAGAGCGCATGGACATCATTTGGGGATTCTTGGAAGAACACCACGTGCAAAGAATGGAATTGCCATTTTGAAATCCCGACTCGAATCCGATCGAAAAATTGTGGGGCCAATTGGAATAATACATCCGCATCCGAGCGAGAAATCCACCACTCCAAACACTAGAAGGTATTGAAGGCACCCTTTTGGAAGAATGGGGACATCTACCTAAACTGAATGTGCAGCGCCTTGGCAGAATCACGAGAAGGCGCCGTGAAGCTTATATTCATGCGAGGGGAGGTATTGCCCCATATTAAGATGTTCAATTGGGACGTAGCAATGCCCAGGGACCACTTTGTTTAAGGTACGTTGCACAATGATATCCGTATTGAGTGTCCAAACAACGTTTTTAATTTCAATTCTTACTTGTTGCAAAGAAGAAGGTTTGTTTTCATTTCTTATCTGTTTTCATTTCAGCATGTATGCGTATCATAGACATGTAGAAAAGCGACCATGTTTTCATCAGCGTTTATTTGTGAATATAAATCCCATCTGCACCCTTTGTATGTCTAAAACTTCGTTTGTATCTCTTAGTTCGTGTTTAACTTGAGTTCACTCAGTCTTCATCAACTCGCCGTCGCAGGGATAAATCACCACATAAAGGATTCAGTGTGACGGTGGGTTGACAACAGTAACGAACATTTCATGTAAGAAAGAGTTTCATGTGGTATACGGTGTTCTGTTCCTGTGTGCTTCCCTCGATTAATATACGGTACTATCACAGTCTAATATATACAGTCGCGAAGCTCTAATAAGAGGAAGGTTCATCCACTTGATAGCTGGAGCGACACTAGCACCTCTAGCGGCGAGGTAGAGGCAACTTGCTAGCAGACAACAGGTACCGAATTACCGAATTACCGACCATGGTAGAGCGCTGGCCTTCTTAGCCCAACTTGGCAGGTTCGATGTCGGTCGGTCGGTCGCTTGCTTTCTTGGCTTACGCTGCCTGAACCATCAACGATAGACCCCAAGTGTAAGTGTAAGAATTGTAGAGCATAGAAACCTCTACAAAAAATGTCCGCGATGGTATATACCTATTTCGATCAGCTTGCCCTCTAGAAGCGATCTTATGTTATAGTCCGCTGTAAAGAAAAATAACTCCTTAAGATTAAATGAATATTTCTATATTATCCTCGAACTCTTCATCGAAATAAATTGTTTGACCTCCTCCACTATTTCATAAGGATTACAATAACCTTATCAGGACATTATTTGCACGAATGGTTCAGAAGTTATGACCATTTTAGACTGTAGTGGTAATTCGTTCCCTGTTGTCTGCTAGCAAGTTGCCTCTACCTCGCCGCTTGGAGCGCTGTAGTCGCATCGGATGAAACATATCATCAGAGCTTCGCGACTGTATATATTAGACTGTAGTACTATGTACTGTAGAGTTGTAGAAAATGAATTCTAACATGGAAAAAACATGTTTACGGACCCATGTACATAAAACGTATTTTCTTCTTCTGCGTGTGAGGAGTGTGTTCTGAAAGTTTGCCCGTGCCTTATTGTTACATCCTGTATAATTGATAGGTGTACAATAGGCACACTGAAATGCCAGTATGAATTCTATTTAATGATATAAGATAAGTTATTTTAAAATGCATTACAACAGACGTGTGAAATTCTAAGCATTAGATGTGCTATATCGTGAAATTTTCTGACATTCGTTCAGAAACATGACATAATTGTGAAAAACTTGTGGTTAACTACATCCCTGTGTCTACTTGACGTACTGAGAATTGACTAAACATGAGGTATACGCGTGCACATAAGTGGTGTCCCAACATAAAAAAAATCAACACTGCCCCACTCCAGTACTGAAAAGGAGGGGAGGAAGTGAAGAGGTAGTGTTGAAGGCCACTCCAGTACCATAAAGAAGGAGAAGGAAGTAAACGCGTAGTGCTGAAGGCACAGTGTGTGCATTGCTGTATATCCGCCATTGTGCCCATTACACCAGTCTTGTAGCGGGCTGTCTACCTGCAGTAATGCGTTAAGCGAGGAGCCGGGAGGATGCCACGCTTTGTTTATATCGGGACACCATTTCTGTGCATGGGTGTGCCTGTAAAATTCCTGGGGAGTAAATGGGGTTATTGGTATGCAGTGTGAGAGAGTTTGCCATTAATATCCCGCGTAAACATAGAAATAAAATATTCTACCTATAAATCTTCACAGCTGCATGAAGATCCGTGTGTCCATCAACCGGTAATTGTTGCCGTAGAAGTTTCGATATTATATTTAAAATAAAGATTCGAACTCAACATTGCACACAGTTACAATGGACAATAATACAACAAGGCAAGCAAGCTTGTAGTTGACGTTACTTTTGATACTGTAATCATAGCCATTGGACCTCCAATTTCGCGTTGAATCCGAACCACAGGGACGTGACTCTTCATTTCAGAAATTCCACATGTATTGGCCGCGGTTCAAAACTCAACTACCTTGGTGAAACGTAAGTTCAGAGTTCAAACCAACTCTGGATGGTAAACTGATTAAGAAAGAAAGAAAGAAAGAAAGAAAGAAAGAAAGAAAGAAAGAAAATATTATGAAACCTATTAAAACTCAGTGTTCTGTGTTTAAGACGGTGGCTTCCCTACTCCACATTTTAAGATGTTGTCAAGGTATTAATTAATAAATTTGGTACTGACTCGTACGAACTGAGATACTTAAGTGCTATTTTGTCGAGAAAATCAGTAATATGGATGGTATTCGTAAATATTCATCATGAATTTATTTCTTTAGAATACTCGGCTACTTGTTTCAGAAGCTCAAATTCACTTATATGTTCACGTATACTTATAGATTTCCGTCAGGCTTCTTAGCTGAACGGCCAGTGTAGTTGCCTTCGGTGCAGAGGATCCTCGTTTCGATTCCAGGTTGGCCTAGGAATTTTGACCGCGTCTGGTTAATTCTTCTGGCTCGGAGACTGAGCGCTTGTGTTCGTCTTGATGTACACCTCTTCATATACATACAATGCACCTCATTACTAACCATCACAGGTACATGCAATAGAGAATACATCCCTGCACATGCGGTTGACTTCAGGAAGAGCATCCAGTCGTAAAACTAGGCCAAATCCAATGCCGACTCCAGGGCATCCAGTCGTAAAACTAGGCCGAATCCAATGCCGACTCCAGTAAGTTGGAAAAAAGGCAGGAACGACTTCCCTGGTCAGGGGACAGGAGAAATGCTCAAATTAAGAGAATGAAGGACATGTGGGTAAGGATACGTAAACATAGTTGGAAAAATGAAATGGCGTATGGCTTTTAGTGCCGGGAGTGTCCAAGGACATGTTCGGCTCGCCAGGTGTAGGTCTTTTGATTTAACTCCCGTAGGAGACCTGCGCGTCATGATGAGGATGAAACGATGATGAAGACGACACATACTCCCAGCCCCCGTGCCAGCGAAATTAACCAATCAAGGTTAAACTTCCCGACCTTGCCGGGAATCGAACCCGGGACCCCTGTAGCCAAAGGCCAGCACGCTAACCATTTAGTCATGGAGCCGGACAACATAGTTGGAAACCCAAATAAACGTGGTCCAATGAAGGCGTAATAATAGAAGAAGAAGAAGAAGAAGAAGAAGAAGAAGAAGAAGAAGAAGAAGAAGAAGAAGTACTTAAGGCAGGATAGAGTGGCAGGGAAAGCTGTATCGAAACAGTCTCTGGACTGATGACACAATTAAAAATAGCAACAACAACAATAATAATAGACGGAGGAATTTTATTTCAACAACTTTCTGAACTATTACTTGAATATGAATCATGCTGTCAGGTAAGACGTTAGTGTAATTACAGAGTGACGGAATTATCCAGAATTTTGTAGTATTCTTTTTGAATGACGATCCAAGAAGTTCAATATCCCCAGGAAGAGAAGGAAAGTGCGTGAGCAAGGGAAATGAGTAAAGTCATCGCAGCTGAAAGTTGGTCAGGCCGAGCCAAGCAAGCCGCTTTCTTCCGAGCACGCGAGCGACAAATGTCACTTGCTAGGTGTCATCACCTAGTAAGCATTAATCATCGGCAACTATTGCTTTCTAACCGCCGCTGACACTTCTTCTCACATACTGTCACCGATACTCTTCTCTCACCTCGGTGTGCGCTCTAATTGGCAAATTGGTTTTTCTTGTTTGCACGTCTTTCTACATTCCGCTACCACTTCCACCACTGGAACTTCATTCAAATGATCAATGAAACCTTGGCTTTCTAGGAAGAGCAATTTTATAATATCCTTAGGGTATTGGGAAAGATCTATGAATCCTTCTCAAGTTCAGCCTACAGAGAACTCCCCACCGAAGTGTGGGTGGTGATTATTGTTTTAAGAGGAAGTACATATAGGCAAACATTCTCTGTAGGGGGGAGACCCAGCTTAACAAAGGAAAAAATAGGTGAATATTCATTCGATTGTTAAATAAGCTACTATTGTTGATAATTGCTGCACATATCTCAGTATTGGCATGCTTCCTGGCAACCAGAAGCAATTTCAATAATATCAAAATTCCAATAATTATAATATTTTAAAACAAACTGTTCAAATTTCCCCGCCTTTTTAACAGTAGGCTCTATATCACTATTTCCCTTATAAATTCCAAGTTTATAAGAATTTTCGTACTTTTCCTTTTTTAAAGTGTGTATCAAACCTCCACCTACAAAATAAACCTCAAGCACTAACATAGACTGTGATTTAGATATTTTTTGTCGATTTTTTATTCCGAGCACCTGAAAATATTAATATTCGTGTAAATAAATGTGTTACGGTATTTAAAATCTAATATAAATCCTATTGATCTGAATGAGGTACAGATTGTAGTACAACACTATGGGAGGAAACCCTCAAAAAATCATACTTATTCGTGAAACAGTAAGATAGTTATGAAGGAAACCGTGATATATTGCCTAAAAGGTGGAAAATTTTGAACATTTTATTTAAAATTGTTATAAGTAGAATTTTGACATTATTGAAGTTGCTTCTGATTGCTAGAAAGCATGCCAATACTGGTATATGTGCAGCATTTGTCAACAATATTTGTAGCTTATATAGCAAACGAATGAATATTGGCCTATTTTACCCGTGTTAAGCTGGGTCTCTCCCCTTACACTAATCATACGGACAATGGGGAAGGGGTCCGACACTTCGAAAAGGGAATGTACCGGCCAAAGAAAGCCAAGGGCAACGAAGGGCGTGAAAATGAAAGACTCACTAGGATTCGCAAATCTAACACCGTTGGGATTGGAGAAGAACAAGAGTTGACCAAGGGAGGTCGGAAAGTATAGATGAAAGTGCCTGGTGCAAATAAGTGGAAGCATTGACAGGACTCAGCTAAGGGCTCCATGGCCGCCAACCCACGCTTCATTTGCCTCTTACGACAGGCAGAGGATACCGTGGGTGTTATTCTACTGCACCCACCGACAGAGGGGAAGAGAGATAACACCTGCTGGACACATCGTATGATATCAAGCATTCCATACCGGGTCCTCCCACACGTTGCAGTATATGCATACCATCCGAAAGGAGCTTCTGGGCAAGCAATCGAACTACCCCCTTTGGGTGGGGGACGCATACAAAGAATACACCCACGGTATCCCCTACCTGTCGTAAAAGGCAACTAAAAGGGGTGACCAAGGGATGATTGAATTAGAACCATGAGACTACTTGTATTTAGTACCATCACGCGAGAAACACCATGGGTCGTCTTTACTTGCGAGTAGTACCACTATGTTAGGTACACAATAGGTTTGTGATTGGTAACAACAGAGGGCGAATCAGTATGGTTTTTTTTACAGTACCCGTGATTAGTACCACTATATGTGGAACGGCATGGGCTTACGTTGCCTGTAACTAGTACCTTTGTGAGAAACATCACGGGCCTGGGCGATGCCTGTGATTAGTACCGTACCACTATATGAGCGACGCCGTGGGTCTGCGTTGCCTATGATTAGTACCCACTATGTGAGGAACACCACGGGATAGTTCGGTTCACTATGATTAGTACACCTATGTAGGGAACACGATGAGGTTGCTTTCCCTATGAGTGGCGCTATTATGTGAAAAACACCATAGGTGTGCGTTACATGTGCGACGTACGTTACTTGTGAGTAGTACCATCATGTGTGGAACCCCGTAAGTCTCCGTTAATTTTGATTAGTACCGTAACATGAGAAATACAATGGTTATACTTTACTAGCGATAAGCACCATTGTGAGGGAACGTTCACCTGGATTGTGGACCCCTTCAGACAACGAGCATTATCGATTCAGGATTGTACTTAGGAAGCAGCCCCTGGGTCAGTATATACTATTATTTTAAGATACTTTCTGGGAAGGTGGGGGGCATTTCGGGTCGAATCCACTGATTGTTTTAAGTTCATAATCATTGTTAATCATATCTTTTTTGAATTATAGTCATGGGATTAATTTTGGTACTATTTTTAACTTTCAGTACTGCCAGTTGGATCCGCTGATTATTTTAAATTCATGTTCATCGATTCATTCTTCTCCATCACGTTTTGAATTCTGTTCATTGGATGAGTTTTGGACTTTTAAATTGCCATTACATTTCGTACCATTAGGAGCCGATGACCTAGATGTTAGGTCCCTTTAAACAACAAGCACCATCACCATCAGCAGCAGCAATTGAACTGGGATATAGAACTCTGAATGGATAAATGTCCTCAAATTATCCTGCAACGTTTTGGCGGTTCGAACAGTCCCCGGCAGAAACCCAAGCACAGAAACTGCCGTTATCCAGACTGTGGTGAGATCGGAATTTTATGACATGTAGCGAAACTATCAGATACTTAGATACCATTATTTCTTGAAATGCGGCCATATACAATTTGTTATATACAAATGAAGTGGTAGAAATACATTAGGACATTAATATGGATAGTTTAATAATTTAGCTAATAATATACAATGATTTTTTACCTTGCACTATAATCAGGACAACTAGAATTTGAATACAAAGACGCTTTCTTACAAATCAGCTATCATACATCTTGATGTAAAATACCGTTATCATCGAATATTGTTGAATCAAATAGGCCTTCCTCCCCATGGAAGAACGATAAATCAAACCAATATCAAATGAGCTGGGGTATATGGTAATAATGTTATTGGTTTTACGTCCCACTAACCACTCTTTTACAGATTTTGGAGATTCCGAGTTGCCAGATTTTTTCCCTCACAGGAGTTCTTTTACATGCCGATTGATCTACCGACAAGAGGCTAACGTATTAGAGTATCTTCAAATACTACCGATCTGAGTCAAGATCGAACCTACCTACTTAAGCTTATACAGTAGAGCCACTTAGCTCGGCGTGATATAGGAGAGTAGAGAGTCAGAATCACGTGC
This sequence comes from Anabrus simplex, assembly GCF_040414725.1. Classification (NCBI taxonomy): domain Eukaryota; kingdom Metazoa; phylum Arthropoda; class Insecta; order Orthoptera; family Tettigoniidae; genus Anabrus; species Anabrus simplex. The sequence continues at coordinate 262,466,626 of NC_090268.1, forward strand.
TATGATTAACGCATTCCTTCTTCCAGAGGAACGGATCATTATATAGTTGACTAGCTATGGGACTTGTCTTCGACACATGTTGGTGAAACTGTAGTCTAGTATGCTAGCGATCTGCCAGTACTGTAATGACGTGGCCATAGACATCAGTTGTGCTGAGTTCCGTTCAGTCTGTAACATACTCATTTCTCTCAGTGTGTGCATACAACGGATCAAATAGTTCGAATCCTATGGTGGCCCATTGTGTCAAGTACGAGTATTCAACACAGCAAGAATGATCCAGACGAATGACTTGATAAAAAAATAAATTTATCCACCTCCCCAGCTCCCTCAGCAAGTTAACTCCCCTAGATCGCACATCAGGCAGACGTCTGTTCACGACCCACTTCAGGTCAGATTGGTAGCGGTGGTGATTATTGTTTTAAGAGGAAGTACAACTGGGCAACCATCCTCTGCTTTGGGCCAGACAATACATTCAAGTGTTGGTAACCTTTCTACTCTGATAGACATGTAGAAGGCATATAAGATCAGAATTTACTATTCTTCCATTTTTATTAGAAGCGATTAATATTAATAACGATAGGATATGAGAAAAAATCCCTTATTATTCGTTGTAGGATCATTTTGTACTGCGCAGAATGTCAGAAACTGTATTGTATACCACTTTTGGTATGGAGCATTTATCTACAGGACTGGTATTAACGGAGATATCTCAGAACTGCTTTTTAGAACTCCCCCATAACTACTGTTTCATGCAGCAAGAATACAGAATGTCATTGAAAAGGTTCCAGTATTTATTGAGTAGGCAGCATACAACACACGAAGTAAAACATTCCCTATAAACATTGGTCGAAAGCCGAATATCTTCGGAGTTATCATCCACTACCACTACCATCAATGATCACGCTATTCTAATAATTTACGGAGGGTCGTTTGCAACAAAAGACGGAAATACGTTCCTACCTACACATTGGTAGTAAACAAACCAGCGTGCTGTATTATGGTCTTATTATGTAGGAAGGGCGTATCTTCACACTCTGAGCACTTTGTCACGAAACCATTGTACGTAGATAACTGATGTAGTAAATTGTGTGTGTGTGTATTTGTACTGTATCAAGGAAGAACGAAACAGAGTAGGCCTATTCCACTGCGTACTAGAGACCGTATTGCTCTCACAGTCACCGAGCTCGATAGCTGCAGTCGCTTAAGTGCGGCCAGTATCCAGTATTCGGAAGATAGTAGGTTCGAATCCCACTGTCGGCAGCCCTGAAAATGGTTTTCCGTGGTTTCCCATTTAAACACCAGGCAAATGCTGGGGCTGTACCTTAATTAAGGCCACGGCCGCTTCCTTCCCACTCCTAGGTCTTTCCCGTCCCTTCGTCGCCATAAGACCTATCTGTGTCGATGCGACGTAAAGCAACTAAAGCAACTAGCAAAAAAAAAAAAAAAAAAAAAAAATTAAGGCCACGGCCGCTATCTTCCCACTCCTAGCCCTTTCCTGTCCCATCGTCGCCGTAAGACCTATCTGTGTCGGTGCGACGTAAAACAACTAGCTCTCATCACAGTCAGGTGCTCAAATGGCGCAGATTTAGTTGTGGCATTGCAGTACTGTAGGGTGGAAGGCTGCATTGCAATGGATGACGCTCACACCTTGCACATGTTGTGAAGAGTAGATCAAAGACATGGTGATCATGGTAGCGGAGCATAACCTCGAAGATATTGGGTTTGCGACCATTGTTTATGGGACCTTTGTTCTTCTTCTTTTCCTACTGTTTTTCCCACACTTGTGGGGTCGCGGGTGTGAACTACGTCGTACATGTGGATTTGGCCTTGTTTTACTGCCGGATGCCCTTCCTGACGCCAACCATATCTGGAGGGATGTAATCAGTGTTGCATGTTTCTGTGATGGTTGGTAGTGTGGTATGTTGTCTGAATATGAGGAGGAGAGTGTTGGGACGGACACAAACACCCAGTCCCCGAGCCAGAAGAATTAATCAGAACCGATTAAAATTCCCAACCCGGCCGGAAATTGAACCCGGGACCCTCTGAACCGAAGGCCAGTACATTGACCATTCAGCCAACGAGTCGGACTGTTTATGGGACCTTTATTCCTTCGTTTGTTGCGCAATTCTTCCTTTGTACATTCCTGTATTGTAATGCCTTCTCTCCATACCTGAAATGTCGATTTTAATTACATTCTGTTTATTCGTTTACTCTCTGAATCTATGTGAGCAGGAGAGAAATATTGTTGATGACTTGGCCATGGATATGTTGTAGTTCGCTTAGCATTACCCACTGGATACGTGTAGGGTAATTCCTAATTCGTTGGTAAATCCTGGAGACGTGAGCAGTGTATTTGTACCAATGCCTTTCTGATACACGTAACTCTGTCAATCGTGGGTTGAGATTTTCATATAAAAAAAAACACATGGTGTTAAGAAGGGCATCCGGCATTAATCCTCAAGCCAAAACCAAAATGAGTTGGATTAAAAAAATTGAAGTTGTTTCGAAGCCATGTCCGTACTGACTATGAAGCCCTCTGAAGGAGCGGAACTACGATGCTCAGTGGTACTCCATGGCCATACGCCCGACCACTATTTCACCCCAGGAATGAACCTGATAATCAGTTTTGTAGTAGGCTGGGAAAATCTCGGGGCAATGTGCCTGTCTAGGAACAAATGCCACATTCCTAAATATCTAGATTTGTTGACGAGGAAGTAAACTCACGTCCTTATAGATTGGCTACATTGGCTCACTGCTCAGCCCGAGGTTACGGATAGTGGAAGCCTTTACCTTCCACCCCTCCAAGGGCGTTCATGGCCCGTACGGAGAAGACTTTGCTTTTAGCTCTTTGCTATTTATTTATTTATTTATTTATTAACACACCCATAACAGGGTATATCCCCAGTTACAATTATTGTTGTTTGACAAAATTCCGCCACCTCGACGTCTCCGAAAATCATAAAAGTATTTTGTGGAACGTAAACTTCTTCTTCTTCTTCTTCTTCTTAGTATTATTGTAAAAGCAAAACAACAAACCCAATGGCGCATTCACTCTGATGGATCTTGAACTACCAAGCGACCACTGCTCAGCCCGAAGACCTGCCGATTATCAGGTAAAGCATGGCCAGTGTAACAAATCCTCTCGGCCGTTATTCTTTGCTTTCTAGACCGGGGCCGCTTTCATACCCTCAGATCGCCCCTCAGTTCTCACGCAGGTTGAGTGGACCTGGAATCAGCCCTCAGATTCAGGTAAAAAAACATGAACTAGAGGGGAATCGAACCCGGGGACTCTGGGTAAGAGGCAGGTTCGTTAACCCTGGACCTCGGGGCCAGCTTATTCTTCTTCTTATTTAACTAATTAAACATCACAAAATTAAATGACGTATGGCTTTTGGTGCCGGGAGTGTCCGAGGACATGTTCGGCTCGCCAGGTGCAGGTCTTTCGATTTGACACCCATAGGGGACCTGCGCGTCATGATGAGAATTAAATGATGATGAAGACGACACATATACCCAGTCCCAGTGCCAGAGAAATTAACCAATGATGGTTAAAATTCCCGACCTTGCCGGGAATCGAACCCGTGACCAAAGGCAGGCACGCTTACCATTTAGCCATGGAGCCGGACATTAAAAATTACGACTGTCCCCGCTAAGTCTTGTATCATACTGCTTCTAAAGGCTGAATAAATGGGTTCTTATCTCCTGAACAGGACAGGGTGAGCCGCAAGCCGAACTTCGATTCTCCGATTAAAAGACAAAGTTATTGTCTGCACACTAAGAGACCAGCACCCTAGCAGGTTTAAATGTTAGAATCTCTCTCAGCCCTACAAACAGACTACATTATGTCTTGACAAGCATACGAATTTCTTTCAGGAAAGATTCGAATCCTATTTTAACCAATAAAAAAACGCTGACGTCTTGAACATGATATTGTGACGTCAAATTATAGACACACACTTGATCGTAACAGAAAAACACTTCATGGCAGGTAACACATGTTCGAGCAATGGTGACCGCGGGCCCTTAGCTGAGTCCTGGCACTGCTGTCACTTTCTTGCGCCAGGCTCCTCACTTTCATCAATCCTATCCGACCTCCCTTGATCAACTCTTGTTCATTTCCGACCCCGACGGTATTGGAGCATTCGAGGCCTAGGGAGTCTTTCATTTCCACGCCCTTCGTGGGCCTTGCCTTTCTTTGACCGATACCTTCATTTTCCGAAGTGTCAGATCCCTTCCATTTTTTCTCTCTGATTAGTGTTATACATAGGATGGTTGCCTAGTTGTACTTCCTCTTAAAACAATAAAAAACACCACCCCACGCGCTCTCTCTCTCACACCCCCTGTGGGTGGGGTCGCAGACGAACAATACACCCACTGCATCCCCTGCCTGTCATTAGAGGCAACTAAAAGGGGTGACCAAGGGATGATTGTATTAGAACCACGAAACTACTTGTGTTTAGTACCATCACGAGAGGAACACCATGGGTCGCTTTTACTTGCGAGTAGTACCACTATGTTAGGTACAGAATAGGTTTGTGATTAGAAGCAGCAGAGAGGGGTTCACTGTGGGTTTACAGTACCTGTGATTAGTAAAACTATATGCGGAACACCACGGGCTTTCGTTGCCTGTGATTAGCACCACTATATGAGCGACACCCTGCGTCTGCGTTGCCTGTGGTTAGTACCCACTATGTGAGGAACACCTCCGGAATACCGGCGCCCGTGATTAGTACACCTAGGTGAGGAACGCCATGGGTTTGCGTTGCCTATGAGTGACGCCATAATGTGACTACTACTACGAAACGTTTTCATTCCTCCCCTGAAGGGGGAGGCGGGTCTCTTAGACGGTGACGTCGTCACTCAGGCCGGGAGATTTGTTACGCTGAAGGAGATGTGCGGAGAAGGTGAGGGGGGTGGGCGGCCGTGGCCTATACTACGAACTGTCCCGGCATTCGCCTTAGTGCAGGAGAATGGAAAACCACGGAATATCATTCCCAGGACAGCCGACGGGCGAGGCCAGGCGAAAAATGTAGCACTGTGCCCCAGGCCCGTCTCCCGAATGCAGAGGCGTAGAGCCACGGTAGAGCCGTGACCACCTCTTCTCTGCTCGGTTGGCCGGTCAGAGTACAGAGCTTATGGGACAACAACCCACTCTGCATCTACCGACCTTATGTGAGGAACACCATAGGTTTGCGTTACCTGTGCGACGTACAATACTTGCAAGTAGTACCATAATGTGTGGAACACCGTGAGTCTACGTTAATTTTGATTAGTACCGCAACATGACAAATACCATGGTTCCACTTTACTAGCAATAAGTACCATAAGGGACCGCTTACCTGGATTTTGGACCCCTTTAGACAAGTTTCTGGGAAGGTGGGACATTGGGTGTCGAATCCACTGACTGTTTTAATTTCATAATCATTGTTCATCGTCGTCTGTTTGAATTCTAGTCATTGGATCGATTTTGGAATAATTTTAACCCTCAGTATTGTGAGTTGGATCCGCTGATTATTTTAAATTAATATTCATTCATTCTTCATAATCACGTTTTGAGTTCTTGTCAGTGGTTGAATTTTGGACTTATACATTGTCATTAGGCCTACATTTCTTCTCATTTCGTACCATTAGGGGCCGATGGCCTACATGTTAAGCCCCTTTAAACAACAAGCATCATCATCTTCATCATCATCTCTCTCTATTTCATATGAATCCTTGCACAGTCAGATGGAAGTTGAATGAGAGAGACTAATAACAACTATACGTGAATTCTTTTACACGCCAGTAGATGTTCTGACATGAGGTTGTTGCAATGGAGAATCTTTAGATACATCAGGACTAAGCTAGTTCGAACTCACTAACGTAGGCTCAGAAAACCAATTCTCTACTTTCAGAGTCACTCGTCCTGACTAATATGTTCTATTTTTAATTATATTCGATAAATCAATGTTTTATTTTCGTGGCATGTATTTTAGTCGCCGTGCCATTGGGAGTTTAAGTGCACTACCACTTTTAAGGTGACTGAGAATAGGATCCGAACCTATTGATCTCCTACCAGTAGTAGACTTCAGCCAGCGTGGGGGATGGACGAAGAGAAAATTATACAGCTGGTACCCGAATCACGCAGCATGGTGTTGCTAAGCTTTTGATTGCACTGTACTTCTATGTTATTGCTCATTTATCACAGAATATATCCAATAAGGAAGAGAGATTCTGCTTTAAGTTTTGATGTTCTTCCAGATTAACTTTCGGTTTGTTAAACTTATTGTTGTGAAAACTAAAAGGGAGAATGGTGGATTGGCCGTGAAGAATGGCGGAAACTCTTGAAAGAGACTCTCGTCCAGTCCAGGCTATAATACTAATAATACTAATACTAATACTAATACTAATACTAATACTAATACTAATACTAATACTAATACTAATACTAATACTAATACTAATACTAATACGAATACGAATACGAATACTAATACTAATACTAATACTAATACTAATACTAATACTAATACTAATAATAATAATAATAATAATAATAATAATAATAATAATAATAATAATAATAATAATAATAATAATAATAATCTTCTTTCCTTCTTTTCCTACCGCTTTTTCCCACGCCTGTGGGGTCGCGGGTGCGAACTGTGTAGCACATGTGTATTTGGCTCTGTTTTGCGACCGGATGCCCTTCCTGACGGCAAGCCTATATGAAGGGATGTAATCACTATTACGTGTTTCAGTGGCGGTTGGTAGTGTGGTATGTTGTCTGAATATGAAGAGGAGAGTGTTGGAATGGACACAAACACCCAGTCCCCGAGCCAGGAGAATTAATCAGAAGCGATTAAGATCCCCGACCCGGCCGGGAATCGAACCCGGGACCCTCTGAACCGAAGGCCAGTACGCTGGCCATTCTGTCAACGAGTCGGACAATAATAATAATAATAATAATAATAATAATAATAATAATAATAATAATAATAATAATAATAATAATAATAATAATAATCAGGGGCATGGTAGCCGAGGGGCAATGTCAATGACTTCTTGCCACGGCAACCGCGGATGGAACCTCGACTAGTGCGCGTGGGATTTTTAAAATGAAAAGTCACGTGCACCCAAAACCGGAGGTCCCGTAGCTATGATCACGAAATCAACCGTCACGTGAAACTGTGCTTTCTTATAGTATAGTGTACATTAATTATTGTTCTTTTCACCAATGGTGACAATGAATAATAAATGAGAGATCATAATTTATGTGTGGACTATGAAATTGATAGTGTCTGAATTGATTACGTTGCTCTCTGTGTGTTTCATTAACTGCCGCATGTTTGACGTCCTACTTTGACTGTAAGAACATCTTTAGTTTCTTTATCTTTACCCCTTAGTAACGTTCACGATTACGTTGAAGTGTAACAGAAAAAAGAATCGTCTTGTCACGAGGGCATCTTGAAATTCCTCTCCCAGGGTCTAGCGTGTGGTAAAAAAGAGCTCTGCGGGAGAGCGTTGCGATACGCATTGCAGATTTGATGAATGACACTTCGGCAGGTGACTGAAGGTGAGAAATTGTGCAGCTGTATCGTTGGTTGCCTAGTGCGTCAGGCGCCAACCTCGAACTTTGATACCATGCCCAGAACACAACAAAATAGACAATGTACTGGACAATCTTGCTTTTACTTCGTTAAGACTCTCACGGCTGACGTATTCATTAAATCCTCTTGATGAATATCGTGTGAAGTTGATCAGCTCTTCACCACATAATTTCGGAGAACTTAATCATGTAATACGAATATTTCATTTTCTCTTTTGGACGGAGAGGTTACAGAATAAGCCATTCAGATTCCAACGAGTGGTAGCAAGGAGATCTGCGAGGAAGTATTGTGGTTCGACTAGCAACAGATTTGATGGATGGTACTGTGCCAGGAAACAGAGGGTGAAAAATAATGAAGCCTATTGTTGGTTGCCGAGATGAGAAGTGCCAAATGACTTTCTTACAAATAGTTTTTATTAATTTTACACCATTTATCAGCGGTCACTTTAAATCAACATGCCTCTTGACTGATAACAATGATTTTAAGGATATATTATCTTAAAGCCTTCTGTTCTCAGTTCATCATGAAAGGGTACGTTTAGTAATGAAATGACATTGCAACTTTGAAAAGAAATTGGAAGATTCAAGTTCGATGCTGGACGCGTCAATATTTTAAACACATTCTATTTAAAAAGAGATAAGCTCTCAACTTATACATTCTAAATATTAATAGTCGAGGTTTCGCTGACAGATTTCTCCTGTGAAGCCATGGAAAGCACAAAATAAGATCCCTATCTTACAAAACATAGGCACCTTATCTGCTTCAACATGAATTGGAAAGGAGAGTCCCTTGAGTAGCAGGAGAATAAGGAGGATTGGGTTTGATCACGAAGATCTCCCACAGTTTAAGTGAAGTCTAGACAGTATTCTCGTACTTACTCTGATGTTTTACCTCAGAGACAAGTTTGGGATAAATGAATGTATCCCCGTGTTCCATAGACCCTTTAACAGCAGCTATTCTAACATTATCGCCAGATAGAAATGTTACCTCAACTGATATGAAATGAAATGTCGTATGGCTTTTAGTGCCGGGATATCCCAGGACGGGTTCGGCTCGCCAGGTTCAGGTCTTTCTATTTGATTCCCGTAGGCGACCTGCGCGTCGTGATGAGGATGAAATGATGATGAAGACAACACATACACCCAGCCCCGTGCCATTGGAATTAACCAATTAAGGTTAAAATCCCCGACCCGGCCGGGCATCGAACCCGGGACCCTCTGAACCGAAGGCCAGTACGCTGACCGTTCAGCCAACGAGTCGGACACCTCAACTGATGATTTAATTTTAAAATGGAAACGTGTGACAAACTATGATACTTTGCGCGATATAGCATACAAAATTTGGGAGGCTGCGGGCTACCAGCAAATCACGGGCGTGAAGTTAAGTAAACGGTGTATGAAATGGATTCTATCCTCCCTTTCCTCCATAATTAGAGCTATTTTTTCCGTGAACAGCGGAGCGGCTCGTTTATCGTCTTTGTACTGCAAAGTAAGAAACGTGGAGTTTCAAGACCAAAATGCAAACAGTAGGCCTAAGCTCTTTCGGTGTTTATGAAAAATAAATTTGAGCGGGGTTGTATCGAGATCACGGCTGCATGTTTTGACGTAGAATATGTACCATATGTTGAAAATTTTCGAAACAAAGCATCTAGTTAGTATACTTTGGGAAGTGTTCTACAACTGGGGCAGTAGATGTGCTCCAGTTGCGCGAAACTCGCCCCTCGACGCTCAGCCACCTCAGCTTTGAGATAGTCCCGATAAGACTTTTCACTTTTTGAATTGCTGATTTTGGCCTTTTCAGAATTCTGAAAAGCTGCTCTACTTTCTTCAATACATTTCAAGTAATCTTGAAGAAATTTATTGTTCAAATGTCGCGATATTTTGTGAAAGAAAGAAATATTCGCACTTCTTCGCACTACAGTTTTCTCAGAATGTTTATTTTTCCCGCCTATTCTTATAGTACTGAGATGATCAAAACGTTACCTCACATGCTATGTAACAGCGCTGGAGTACAGACACTCACTAATTGTTTAGCCGCGTGTCATGGCGATTTTGGTATTTCAAGATGGCGGTGGAATTGCATCACCCGATACTGAGGTGTTTCTAGGTGCACTGGTCCTTCCTCTTTACAGTAAGGTATTCAACACGTGTTATCGATAAATGATTTCGATTTTTAAACGTGTATATTTTTGTAGCGCTCCTCGGCCCAAGTGCGGTTGAAAAATTACTGTATAGACGTATTTCGTGTCAAGCACCTTCGAAGACTTTCACAATGCGCGGTTTGGTTCGCGTAACTGTGAGGTTGCATTCTGGGGATAGTGGGTTCGTATCCACCATCGGCAGCTCTGAATATGGTTTTCTGTAGTTTTCCCCTTTTTCATCAGGCAAATGCTGGGTATGTACCTTCCAAGAATAAAGTTTACATGCCAAGGGGAGTCAAACTCACAAATTCGAGACCATCAGCGCCTAATACTCACATCGAGGTGTGTTTTAGTACACTTAAAAGTTTTTCAGCTTTTACACCATTTTATTCTCGCTGCTCTTAATTCAGAGGGATCCCAAAAGAAACATGAGCAGTAGCTCATAATATATAGTTAAGACTGACTTTAAAATGTTTCACTACAAACGGTCAAAAAACAAAATAGAATGGGATGGTGAACATACTCAAGCAACACGACTTACAATAAAACCTGGACGGGCAAAAGGCCGAGTGACACAGATGATTAGCCATATTACATTGTGACCAAGACTGGAAAACGAATTTAAAGACCGAAAAGCAAGAAGGAATAAATTCAATTTTGAAAAGCTTAGTCACAATAACGCAAAATGTGTAAGGGAAACTAGGGTTCACACTCATGCTTTCTTACAACATAGCACTCGTTCGGGTGGTTACATTCGTGGCAAGAAAGCCTAGAATATATTTTTACGAAATTAAATTAAGGTAAAATAAGGTAAATGCCGCTTACCCCGTTACATGCTGGAGGGGAACGTTGGTATCTTCCCGTCGCCACAGGCAAGTAAGTTCGCATGATAGACTAAAAGACTTTAGCCGCCTACCTTAGATGCTGCCCCAGCTCTCTTGTAGCCTTACGTGAGGAGAATCTCACTGGTCATCGTACTGACCAAGATAAATACAAAAGGATCAAGTTGGCTCTTATTTAGAGGAGTGAGCTGGGTGATGACTGATTGACTTAATTTGAAATTACAGTTGTGGCAGCAATGGAACATGAAATAATCTATCGAGTGCCAGCCCCTAAAAGTTACAATACTCCTTAGGTGACACTCCAAACCAAAATAGTGACATATGTCAACAAAGTTGAAAATTAGGTGGTTTTCATAAAGTTCAGTCTGTCTCCGCAGGACTTCATCATGCCTCAGGCGTTTAGGGCGAGGCCTTACTGATGGTAGAGTTATTATTATTATTACTATTGCCTCTTCACGGTAACTTGGGGTCGTCTCTTTGTATCGTTGTAGCGCAGTTTTACGGCCTGATTCCCCTCCAGACACCAACCCTATGTGGAGGGATGTATTCGCTAGTGCGTGCTTCTGTGGTGGTTTATAGTGCGATGAGACCCTGAGCTCGAGGAATGAACTGGACAAAGTTAAAATCTCCGACCCGGCCGAGAATCGAATCCGGGGCCGTCTGAACAGACCATTTAGCCAAGGAGTCGAATTATATTATTATTATTATTATTATTATTATTATTATTATTATTATTGTTATAAAGACACTGATCGAGTTTGATACATGGTGCGGGTCATGAAATCACAAGCTCAATTTGAGAGACGGTGGGTTCGAACCCCTCTGAAAGTGAGAAGCCCTGAAAGTTGTTTTACGACCCTGGATATACAGTATAGGCTACTGGGCCACAAACCTTATTTTCTCAACCACCTTTGCTCTTCCAGCGTCATAGACAACTTACCAGTTTTAATGTGCTCTCACACAATAAATAAATAAATAAATAAATAAATAAATAAATAAATAAATAAATAAATAAATAAATAAATAAATAAATAAATAAATAAATAAATAAATAAATAAATAAATAAATAAATAAATAAATAAATAAATAAATAAATAAATAAATAAATAAATAAATCTTCTTCCTTTGCTACCACTTTTCCCCACACCTGAGGGGTCACGGGTGCGAGCTGCGTAGCACATGTAGATTTGTCCCTGTTTTACGGTCGGATGCCCTTCCTGACGCCAACCCTATATGGAGGGATGTAATCACTATTGCGTGTTTCTGTGGTAGTTGGTAGTGTGGTATGTTGTCTGAATATGATGAGGAGAGTGTTGGGACGGACACAAACACCCAGTTCTCGAGCCAGAAGAATTAATCAGAATCGATTAAAATGCCCGACCCGGCCGGGAATCGAACCCGGGACTCTATGAACCGAAGGCCAGTGCGCTGACCATTCAGCTAACGAGTCGGACAAGTAAATAAATAAATAAATAAATAAATAAATAAATAAATAAATAAATAAATAAATAAATAATGTAGGAAAAATCAGCGTAGTAGCCGTCGGTCGAAAGATTTCCGAGTTTGATTCCAGGAATTTTAGCTGTGTCTGATTAATTCCTCTTGCTCAGGGGCTGAGTTTTTGTGTTAGCTTTATTACATAACACTTCATCTACACACAACACAATACACTACCATCTACCACAGATAGGCCTACATGCGATATAATATATTCCTCCACATAGGGTTGGCGTAAGAAAGGGCATCCAGCCGTAAATCTAGGTCAAATCTATATATAGTACCAATCCCAAGTAACTGGAGAAGGCCGGAGTGAAAAGGTGGTTTTACGCCTCGCCAACTTGTACTACGATTTTCAAAGGCGCGGAAGTGATGGCATTTTGCCCCTTTCTTTTACGTGTCAGTAAACTACCGGCATTAGGCTGATGTATTTAAAGCACCTCCAAGTACCTTCAAACTGAGCTGGCTTCGAACCCACCGACTTGAGCTCAGAATGTCATTGCTCCACCGTCTGAGATACGCAGCCCGGATAGATAGATAGATAGATAGATAGATAGATAGATAGATAGATAGATAGATAGATAGATAGATAGATACCGGTTAATAGTTCATGATGGTCTTCCTAATCTCTTCACTCTCGGAGAATAACATTTGATCTGTGAGCTTCTTCACAAGTAACAACGTTTTGCAGATGACATTGAAAAGTATCCTCCAGTTTAGTGGCGCTATATGAGAGATGCGAAGGCCAGGCTGGTACACTCGCTACTTTCACTGAGTTGTTGGAGGATGTCGCGCCGAGATCAGCGGGTCACAGCCCCGGGGGTACGCTCCCACACTCCTTTCACTTAGTGACACACATATACCACGACTGCTTTCTGATCCTCACCCCATTAGCACTTGGTCATCTGATGAGCGCTGGAAATCACTTTCCGTATCACGAAGATACAAGTATCATTAGGAACTTCAGTTATCAATCATATATTCGCCATATTGGTCAAGGCTACTTGAGTGCTTCCTGGAGACGATTCGAGCAGTAAGGTCGAGGGATTTGATTCCCCATAAGGTTATGAGGTCTAGCAGGCTTTAACGCTAACCTCGGCTTATCCTCTTCCGTTATCAATAGTGCAACAATTACTGTGTTTAACCCCTCTGCTGAAGGTTGTGGCAGCAATGTCGTTGGATTTTAAGAGCAGTCATTTCGGAGAAACTCCTATCAGTAACTCTACTGACTTCACAAACAAGAATAGCGCTATACCAGCTAATCCTTTGCCGCTAGGGAAAAAGGGTATAAGTCATAAAATGGCTAAAATAAGTCCACATTATGTTATCCCAAAGTGTGTTCTACCTCTTGGTATTAAGGGTATACGTAGAAAAGTACTGGTTGTAAGACACCTTGGTAGATTAGTACAATTCAGTTTTCAAATTTCGCTGGTGGCAAAAGAATGTAATTCAACTTACATTACAGTCCACAAAAATGTTCTGCATATTCTCATTTAGTGCATTTTTGATTTTGCTGTGCATATGTACGAGTGATACTAGTAATGTCATTCCTTCTGCAGCCAGTCCCTGCTATGAATGGTGTGAAAATATTGCTCATAGGTTCGGTTGGTGCATGAATTTCAGTGGGCTTGGCAGACTGATATGTAATAGCAACTTCTGGCTCGGTGAGGAAAGCAACGGGAAACTACCTCACTCCTCATTTCCCTAGTACGCCTCTTCAGTGATGCCTAGGCCATCTGTGACAGCTGATGGCGGACGTGTTGAGGATCCAGCCAGCCTTCGGGCTGAGGACTAAACATACATACACATGTACGTACATTATACATTAAGAAGGGTATATATGTAGGGAAACAACTGTAGTCACTTCTGTAAATGCAACAGAAACGCAACAAAAGCACAAAGCTGGTTATGTGGGGTTTGAGCACAAAATTATCGTTCATTCTTTGACAGATCAATACCGCGTATGGACACTTCGGACTCTTAGGCATGATTGAACGTGACGAGGCACACACTCAGAACCAAAGATTGGAAGTTGTTTTGGGACAGATTATCCCACTCTTGGATAGCAGCTGCAGTCCGTTAGAGACGTACGTTACCAAACATGATCCCACCCCAAAATATGACGAGTCTCCTTGCTGCTAATAACTTTCTAGGATGAAGGACTCGTTCCATCTCTCACTGGATCGTCTCCAGACCCTTTATGGGTGCAAGCTTCTGGTGACCTCATAAAAAAAGAGAAAGCTCATATGAGCTGCCATATTGTGTTGTTTAAGAGCAGCTTTTGGTATACGTCTTCTTGATATCAGTCTTCAGTCATGAAGCCGATTTCACACCGTTTGATATGACACGATCGCTCCGGTTGCCCCCAGAAGATGCTGGGGGTACGAGGTGGCAGTAGCAGTGGGCCTACGACGTGCTGAAAACCATAAATACCGATCTTCCCTGCGAGTAATGTTGCCTTAGCGTCCCGCCCGTTGTCAGTCAGCAGCTTTCTGTGTCTCCCTGAACGTTTCCAAAACTCTGCAGACATCAGTCTGACTCACTCTAGCACGAGAGGCGAAGTCCACTTGTCATCTCCTGTTTTCAGCAAGGCCACAATGCGAATGCGGCCAATAGTAGACATGGGTGCTCCTTTTATGTTTACCACAATCCGACACGTGCTGTCTAAACACCACCGACATCGGAAGTAATAATAATGGAGTGTGGCCTCCAAAGAGGCCTGGTGCAGTTCTTTCGATGGGCGACCTGTGCATCTATGAGGATGGGGCCCTACCTATGATGAATTGAAGACGGCATACACACCTATCCCCCAAGCTATTGAAAATAACCAATGAAGGTTAAAATCCCCGACACAGCCGGGAATCGAACTCGGGACCCTCTATACTAAAGAGCTGCCCACTAACCATTTAGCCATGGAACCGGACACCTCGGAAGTGATGATGTTAAACTAATCGATATGGCAAATGTCTCCTATCGGATAAATATCGAACCTGATGTGGGTTACTGTAAATATAAGGTACCGTGGCATATATCATGAGTAATTGTAATGTGCAAAACTTTTTCGAGCATTGTATTAGGCACAGACTAGTTTTCAGATTTGTCTTGGCTCTAATAGTATAAGTCGATTTGTCAGTCTATTCCTTGAACTACAATGTTAATAGAAGCTGTGTTTCTACAATGATTTGTTTTAAATCAGGTGATAATACTATATCAGGTCTATGTACGTCTGTGTAGTCTGACATTATGGTTAGCCGGTTCGAGTTTCGTTGGTGAAAAACAGGATAGGAGAGATAGTGGTAAACAATTTATAATCACTGGATTGCGTGCCAAAAGCCTGGATTCAATTCCAAATTTCCCCGCAGTGTTCATAAGGAGTGAGGGCATATGACGCTAGTAATGGCAATTGGTCCGTCGTATGGGGCCATTAAGCGTTAAGCAGATTCCTTGGTGATAGTCGATATAGGAGAAGGCTGTATGCCGACACCGGATTCACACTCTCCCTACCTCATTATCATCATCACGATCATCCCTTACCCAAATGCGCAGGTCGCCCATGGGAGCCAAATAGAAAGCCCTGCATCAGGCGAGCCGAACTTATCCACGGACACTCTCAGTACTAAAAGCCATATACTAATACAAATAAATTTTATCAACATATCAAACATACTAGGTATTTACATTCTCCTGAGTTGTTATCATATAGGACACGCACTACCTTTCCCAGTAACTTGTTCTCATTGTCAGAGTGGCGTAATTAATTAGCTTCTTTTTATCCAAAACTTTCTCAAATGAAGAAGAACCTTTCAGTACCTTACTCGTGTCAAGAGAGAAGACAAGTGATATATTTTAGCCTTTTTACACTGATAAATCAAGCCTTTCACAATTTTTTAAAAACATTGGAGACTACAGGAGCCCTTGACACTCTAATAAGGATGTTTTTCGTAATGTTTAATTAGCTGCCACTAATTTCACTGTTACACAATAAAAAATCAGTTTAGAACATTATCAGAATAGGCTACAAGAGCTTTGCTTATTGTCATACTTCCGAATGCGTCAGTGAAGTGCAATTCAGTGTGAAACTGTGCCAAAATGGTACAAGTCAGTGTGAGAATTAAGTCCAAATATAAGCCATATTTCCTTCGTTTCCGATGCAAAGAATACCAAAGGCTTTATGAATGTGATGATGATGATGATAAATAAATAAAAAATTAAGTCATTGTCAGATTATCAGACATACTATAGACCCTCAAGTACAAGAGACTGATGACCAAAGATTAATTAATACTAATATCTTATACTTCATGCATTAAGTGACGCTGGAGGGAAGGATCATTTGATGTAGACTGGATTGTAGACTTCAACTGGAGTTTCTTATGAACAGCAATTTTACCTCTTTGTTCATCTCAACAGGTTAGTGAATCACAGAATTAATGTGTGGAACATGTAGAGTGGTATGAAGAATGGATAAACCAGTAACTAACTAGTTGATTGCTGAGGCTGGGAGAAGTTGCTACTCAGAAGAAAGGGTCAGACGATCCAGTAACACACCTGGACTCCACCCTACCGTTCACATAAATCACTCAATCTGTTGGTAGCACCTTAACACCTACACCAACAAGTGCAAGATGTATGAAGCATAATAACAGACAAGGCTGCGTCCGGATTCGAATGCGGACATCACCCGGCAGTGACCTTCTGGCTGGCAATTACGTGCTCCAACAGGCGCAGCGGGCATTACGTAATGGCCTAATCAAAAGAATGTTCAGTTGGCATTGTCCTTTTCTTTCTGAAACGATCTTCAGAAAGAGAGTACAACAATTAGGTCAAAACAATCGACATTCTCAATATGTAGATTCGGCAATATCAGACGAGATTCATAAGGATTACCACATCAACAAATAAGAAGACATGCCATAAAATCTATAAGTTAATGTCCTGCCATGGCTGGAAGAGCCAAATCCTAAACCATTGTTAATAATTATGTTATTGACTTTACTTCTTAGTAACTACATTTACGGTTTTCGGAAACGCCGAGGTGCCAAAATGTTGTCCCACAGGAGTTCTTTTACGTGCCCGTAAATCTACCGACACGAGGCTGACGTATCTGAGCATCTTCAAATACCACCGGACTGAGCCAGGATCGAACCTGCCAAGTTGGGGTCAGAAGACAGGCGCCTGAAACTGTCTGAACCACTCAACCGGACAAAAAGTCATTATTGGAAATAATAAGAATGTATATAATAATAATAATAATAATAATAATAATAATAATAATAATAATAATAATAATAATAATAATAATAATAATAATAATAATAATAATAATAATTGTACCGGGCGGTACACCTCCACGCCGCGAATTCAAATATTGCGCCAGTTGAAACTTCTCTACAGGAGAAAACCTGAACTTTAACAAACTGTATTAACTCTACGGTTTCTCGGAAGATGTCACTACTGTAAATTTGGTAATTTTGAAGTGTTCTGAACTGTGTCAATTTTGATTTGTGTTTGTTTGCTCCGTATCAAGAAGTTTGGACATTCTCTAACAGATGACTCTACCAAAACTTTGATAACGCACTCTGGTGTAAAGGAATGAACTTTCTTGAAGAAATTTAGCATTCATAAGTTTTGTTTTTACTAAATTTTGTTCTGTGGTTTGGGGGTTGGCAACAGTTATCCTTTCTTTCCGCCTGTTTTGAATTTAACCAATAACTATTTTTTGTAATTATTTTCTGACCAATAGTGTCTTTCCTTCTCGATGTTGATGTGTAACGTTTAGCGACCCAATAAAATTGAGGGGGTGTGTCTACTCATTCTTGAAAGGTCTCGAATTCTCCACGAGGGTATAAAAACTGCTGATTTTCTTGTCTCGGGGCCACTTCAGTAACATCTCTCTTAGTGTGTGAATATGTAGCAGGGGGCGGGAAGCGCCTCATTCTTCAAGCAGCAGTTCATCTACAAGGTAATGGCCTGTTAACATCTTCATTTCTTGCTAGATCAGCAGTTTAACTCTCGGGGAGGGTTCGAAACCTTTAGTATGTAACCTACCTTTTTAAAATGTAAATTCTTTTCTGTCTATCTATAAATTACAAATCTGTAAAGCGGGGATAGAGAGTGCTTCACCCTCTCGAACTCCCCTTCATTTTTGAAAAAGGAGGTGACTACGTTTTCATAACCGTTCTTCTCTTCTTTAATATAGTAAAGTTTTCTCATACGAGTCACCTCCCTAGTTTGGGATTAGCCCCTGTATGATCGGCCTAGCGCCACATAGGTTTTAGACAAAACTTGGTGTAGGAGAGCAAGTTATCGCCTCCATTCATTTTGTATTTTGGGCCATTTTCTTAACCTGTTTTGTTTTCTTCATGCGAAGGCCCCGTAGGTTGGGTATTAATTATCCCTGTTTCCTTGTGTGCCTTAAGGGCAGATAGAAATGAAGTTTGTTGTAGCCTTTGATAGGCTTGTAAAATTGAGAGCGGGTCTGCTCTTTTCCTTAACATTGTAATTAGGAGCAAGTGCTCCTTGTACTTAGGGGTTTTCTGCCCTTTGGCAATTGTGGTTGTGAGCTGTGAGCTCAGGAATTAGACTTGGGGCTCGAAGCCCAAATCTTGTAACAAACTGTAAATTGTTAATTCGTTGATCTGCTACTTGGTACCTGTTATACTCTGTTAATTGTTGATTTTGAAAAGAAAATATAACCTTTGTTAAAGTTTTAAATTAACTTTAATTCTGTAGTTGAGACCTATTCCAGCCCGCACCTTCTTTCACCTGTAACTACCACGCATATCTCCGTAACAATAATAATAATAATAATAATAAAGTCGGTTTCGTGGTTGAGTGGCTAGCGTAGCAACCTGTGGTTCGAAGGTCCCAAGTTCGATGCTGTAAGCATTATTGATCATGGGAGCTATTGGGAGTAGTTGAAAGATATTAAAACACCCCACTGCAAGTAAATTCTGAGTGAGACTGGTTGGATCAGCAGCCCCTTGGCTTAACACTGATTAGAGGATCAAAGTCCAGATTTGGATGATGTGCTCATTTGTATACTCAGAATAGGTATTAGCATTGCTGCTTTTCGAACCTCGGACTACGAACAATTAAAATTTTGATTTACAAGGTGGAGTGTGACTTGTTGCGTTCAGATACGTTAAGTGGGCGCCTAACTTTAGATCTTCCTAACCCTAGTTACAATACAAAGAACACACGCTGTTCGCGGGGATGAGTATCAAGACGTCCAAAGGGTCTTACACAGTGAAAATAATCTCTTACTGTGAGAAACTATGGCAACCTGGCGTCTCTTTAAACAGTAATTGAGACACAAAGCACTACTAAAAATATGTTTTCACACACTGCGGAGGGAAAGCAAGCAGACAAATTTCTTCTAGATGGTCATGAATAAGACCTATTAATATTCTTAAACATCCCATACGATCATGTTCTGATGATATGGTTCACAGCATTGTTCGCATTCCATCGCTGTGTGCTCTTTTAACCGGTAATTATTTGGTTGAGTAGGCAGGTACTCCTCGTTAGGCAAGTAATTCTAGCTGGCCCACCAAATACGGCACGAAGACCTCCTGGACACATACTCAGCGCTGACGAATGTCCTGCAGTAGGAAGCCGTAAGAGACTGGGGTTACTACGTTACATTCATGTGGCTTAGTAATGAAGTTATCTATCCTGATCATACTTCCGGTGTCCGGCTCCATGGCTAAATGGTTAGCGTGCTGGCCTTTGGCCACAGGGATCACGGGTTCGATTCCCGGCAGGATCGGAAATTTTCACCATCATTGGTTAAATTCGCTGGCACGGGGGGCTGGGTGTATGTGTCGTCTTCATCATCACCTACGAGCGTCAATTCAGAAGACCTGCACCTAGCGAGCCGAATATGTCCTCGGACACTCCCGGCACTAAAAGCCATACGCCATTTCATTTCATACTTCCGGTAGGCCAAAAGATTGTCCATGGTACCTCATTCGGAAGATATTCTTAAAGTCGTAAGACGTAGCAAGCTCAACTTGGTCAAATAGGGGTATCTATCGCAAGAAGAACGTGATGATTCCGCAATCCTTGGACGATGACAAACTCTAAGAGGACAATAAATGATGGCGCTGACTGCCGGAAACTGTGACGAAGAGAAATTTGACAGTGGTAGAGCGAACTGAGTGAAAGTAAAGCGCGACCTAGCAAGGTTTTGCGGTATGTATGTATGTATGTATGTATGTATGTATGTATCTATGTATGTATGTATGTATGTTTAGTCCTCAGCCCGAAGGCTGGTTGGATCCTCAACAGTTCCGCCATCAGCTGTCATAGATGGCCTAGGCATCACTGAAGAGGCGTACTAGGGAAATGAGGAGTGATGTAGTTTCCCGTTGCTTTCCTCGCCGAGCCAGAAGTTGCTATTACATATCAGTCTGCCAAGCCCACTGAAATGCATGCACTAACTGACCATATGAGCAATATTTTCACACCATTCATAGCAGGGACTGGCTGAAAAAGGAATGGCATTACTAGCATCACTCATACCTCAGTCACTTTCATTTTGTCAAAGCCAAGGATAAAGCTGGGACAGATCAATGAAAGTAACAAAATTGCTCTAGCCCATACCAGAATACATAGTGCACTGTAAACACTAGGTCTTGCCAACAAAGGCACGGTTTTTGTGGTATACTGCATAATATAAGTTAAGTTTAGAAGAGGAAGGTTCCCAAGACGTACATCACGAACGAAGGAAACTTACTCACTTCTCCGCAGTACTGGGATTTCTGATCGTTTAACGTGAATGATAACAGAGCGAGTTGACCATGAGGTCTGGGTCGCGCATCTATGAGCTTGCGTTCGGGAGATGGTGGATTCGAATTCCAGCATCGGCAGTCCTGAAGATGATTTTTCGTGGATTCCCATTTTCACACTAATCATATGTTGGGGATATACTTCAATTACGGCCATAGCCACTGCCATCCCAATCCTATCACTTTCCTTTGCTTGCGTCACCGGAAACCTTCGATGTGTTAGTGTGACAAACAACTGGTAAAAACAAACATGGACTTCCCATTCCTCTTCTCTCTCCCTTTTCTGAAATAATAATAATAATAATAATAATAATAATAATAATAATAATAATAATAATAATAATAATAATAATAATAATAATAATAATAATGGCGTGTGCAGGTGTTTCGAGTTGACGACGTATAGGTGACCTGCGTGCCTATGAGGATGGCGCTCTACCTATGATATATATATATACAGGGTGTTAGGTGTATACGTGCAGATATTAAGCTAGTCGGCAAAGAAAAAGACATCTCACAATATATGCTGTGTACTTTTTATCTTGTCCTATTAGTTTGCCCATAACTGAGCCAAATATTTCAGGACCTAATGTGTTTTGAACGGCTGTAGCAGGATATGCCGGTTACGTCATTCTGTCCACGCGTAGTGGAAGTACAGTAGCAGAGTCTAGGGCTTGTTGAACCTGTTTTTTATCGCAGGCCAACACATGTTGTTGTGCACTTCCCCTAAAGGCTTGGCAAGTAGCAGAGGATGACTCACGTGCCAGGCCACTTGCTGTACTCGTAAACCGGTCTAGGGTACTCTGTGTGAAATGTACACAGAATCCTTACAGTGACCTCGAAGATACGCACCAGCACATACGTGCGAATAAAGTATTGTGTAGTTGTGTGTGATTTATAAGACGTCAATGGCATTACTCAGTGATCCAACCTGACAAAATGAAAGGAAATAGTTAATAAGTAAATGAAAAATGAGCGCAACATTTCTGTGCTGTTATTGCGACAGTCTACGATGAATTTCTGACAATAAACAATGCGAGTTGTCTATGCTTATTCATAAACTTTTCAGGTCAATGAAAGAACGGTGGACACTGAAAGAAAAGGCTGTAAGCATTCAGTCATATTGTTATTAATGAGACAGATTTCAAAAACCGTAGTTGCAGCCATGCGTGAACATTGCTCGAAGGAACAATAGCTACTGTGGATTTCTTTTGCTAGATGCTTTACGTCGCACCGACACTAATAGGTCTTATGGCGACGATGGGACAGGAAAGGGCTAGGAGTGGGAAGGAAGCGGCCGTGGCCTTAATTAAGGTACAGCCCCAGCATTTGCCTGGTGTGAAAATGGGAAACCACGGAAAATCATCTTCACGGCCGCCGACAGTGGGGTTCGAACCTGCTATCTCCCGAATACTGGATACTGGCCGCAGTTAAGCAACTGCAGCTATCAAGCTCGGTCTACTATGGAATTGCCACCGGGCATTTCTAATAGAAGGCTTATTCTTCTTTTTCCTAATCTGTTTACATTCCAGGGTTGGTTTTCCCTCGGACTCAGCGAGGGATCCCACCTCTACCGCCTGAAGGGCAGTGTCCTGGAGCGTGAGACATTGGGTCGGGGATACAACTGGGGAGAATGACCAGTACCTCGCCCAGGCGGCCTCACCTTCTATGCTGAACAGGGGTCTTGTGTAGGCCTTGCGGCGGAATGGGGAGATTGGAAGGGATAGACAAGGAAGAGGGAAGGAAGCGGCCGCGGCCTTAAGTTAGGTACCATCCCGGCATTTGCCTGGAGAAGTGCGAAACTACGGGAAACCACTTTCAGGATGGCTGAGGTGGGAATCGAACCACCTCTACCCACTTGACCTCCCGAGGCTTAGTGGACTCCGTTTCAGCCCTCGTACCACTTTTCAAATTTCGTGGCGGAGCTGGGAATGGAACACGGGCCTCCGGGGGTTGGCAGCTAATCACACTAACCACTATACCACAGAGGTGGACAGAAGGCTAATTACCGGGCAGTAAGTGCCGATAGGTAATGTAATGGACCCGTTTAATTAAAACATCCGTAATAATAATGTTACTACTACTACTACTACTACTACTACTACTACTACTATCTTTACGTTCCACTAACTAATTTTCACGGTTTTCGAAGACACTGAAGTGCCAGAATTTTGTAAAGCAGTACGTTTTTAAATGCAAGTAAATCCACAGACACGAGACTGGCGTATTTCAGCACCTTCAAATACCACCGAACTCAGCCGCCATCGAACCTGCCAAGGTGGGATCAGAAGACCAGCGCTCTATCGTCCGAGCTACGCAGACCGGCATTGGGGCTTAGAGTAAGTTGATCCTGCGGTTAGGGGCGCGCAGCTGTGAGCTTGTATTCTGGTGATAGTGGGTTCGAACTCCACTGTCGGTAGCCGGGAAGATGGTTTTCCGTAGTTTCCCATTTTCACATCAGGGAAATGATGGAACTGTACCTTTATTAGACTTCGAACGCTTCCTTCCCACTTGTATCCGTTTTCTCTCCCACTGTCGCCGTAAGACCTATTTGTGTCGGTGCGACGTAAAACAATTTGTAAGTACATGCTTCGGTAATTTCGGAGACATGTCTGCAATTATATTATTAATAATAATTCGGACATGTTAAAAGTTCACTATTTTCTTTAGTGTTTTCTGACAGATTACGAGCTACGAAGTTTGAGTGGGGCGATTAACTTTTATTTTCATAATAGTCAGTAATAATAGACTAACACAGTTTTTATAATAATATTGTTAGTGGCTTTTCGACGGATGCAAGCTAATCGCACGGCCAACTCGCCGAATAATAATAATAATAATAATAATAATAATAATAATAATAATAATAATAATAATAATAATAATAAATCTTCACGTGCCAATGGAGACGCGCGGTGTCGGAATTTAGCCCACTGGTATTCTTTAACGTGCCCGTAAATCTACCGATCAGAAGCGGTCGTATTTGAGCACCTTCAAATACCAGCGGACTGAGCCAAGATCGAGCCTGCTAAGTTCATGAAACCAGTGCCACTCAGCCTGGCAACGTTTATTTTGATACGTTGAATAGGCACTGCAAAATCAGCAGTAAGCTAGAAGGTTCTCATTTACATTTAAACATGTTCTCTTCGGTTGGAAGCACGAAAGGAAGGTACGTTTAATTAATTTATGTTTATAACATGTCCCTTACTGGTATGAAGTAAAACGTTCGATGTGTTTTGACATTTCAATTCCGATACTACTCACTTTGAAATTCTATCCCATGCATTCTTTCGTTGACGTAATAAACTTTATTTACGTACACGTCAACACGGGTTGTTTCTGCATACGGCGAGTAGGACTCCCAAAATACCATGATATTGAAATCGCACTGTGGGAGAATATTCCACGTAAGTAGTTCGACAAAAGCACTAGACCTGTCACATGCTGGTTGTCTGCTGTTCTTAGCGACGGGGATGTCGCTGGACGGGTTCCCCACCCCTACATGAAACCGGTCTGTCTGACCTTGACCTGAATAACAGCTGTCAGAGATGCGAATTATCGTCCGTGCTTTGCGTTTTAAGGGCCAATGACATTAAGACAGCAATTATCATCATCATCACCATCATCGTCACGAATAAATATTCAATAAAATAATAAAATAATCGTTTTATATTCATCATTACTGAAATAGGAACTATAAGTTAACATTTAACTTAAGAAGATTGCCTAGAGTGTTTTGTTAATTTATAAAGGAAAGTTTAACATTTCTTTTAATGCAATCTGTATGTTTTGTTTTCTAAACTGTTGTACTGTAATGTTTAACATAGGTATATTATGTTGTTCACAGGCGTTTTCGTGTACGTTCGTAAATCCGTACTTTTCTATTCGAGATAGTCTTGTTACCGTCCACCTGGAATTACGGAGCCCGTACTGTATGTTAGTTCATTATTTTTCTACAACAGAGTGTTACGAATGCGACTGTAGTACCCGCGACCACGCCACTCTTATGTCTGTGTCACTAATGTGCACTTTGTTCAGCTGTGTGCTGCTTGACTATGTGGCTCTCGTTACCTTCTTCTTCCTCTTCTTCTACTGCAGCCTTATGTCTTAACAGGTATACTGTATTCTACCGACATCATCTCAACACGCAGTAGCGTAATCTGCTGCGATTTACCGAGCTCGATAGCTGCAGTCGCTTAAGTCCGGCTCCATGGCTAAATGGTTAGCGTGCTGGCCTTTGGTCACAGGGGTACCGTGTTCGATTCCCGGGAGGGTCGGAAATTTAACCTTAATTGGTTAAATTTGCTGGCACGGGAACTGGGTGTATGTGCCATCTTCATCATCATTTCATCCTCATCACGACGCGCAGGTCGCCTACGGGAGTCAAATCAAAAGACCTGCATCTGGCGAGCCGAACTTATCCTCGGACACTCCCGGCACTAAAAGCCATACGACATTTCACTTCAGTGTGGCCAGTATCCATTATTCGGGAGATAGTGGGTTCGAACCCCACTCTCGGCAGCCCAGAAGATGGTTTTCCGTGGTTTCCCATTCTCACATCAGACAAATGCTGGTGCTGTACCATTAAGGCCACGGCCGCTTCCTTCCCTGTCCTAGCCCGTTCCAGTCCCATCGTCGCCATAATGCCTATCTGTGTAGGTGCGACGTAAAGCCAATTGCTGCTGCGATTTGTTATTAGCAGCATCATAGTAAAATGTAATATAGTTGTGGCGGAATCTTCTTAGATAAGTTCGACATCTGTGGATTGTGTATAATTTGATAACTCATCTGTACTCATGAAAGCGACCGTCGGCCTGGCGTTCAGGTTAATAACTACATGTCTCTAACGTGTAACCTTGTTTATGTTTCTTATATTTGTTAATGTGTATGTTTGATGTTTATACACAATACGAGATTACAGCTGACTCATCCCCACGAGCTTGACCTGGTTCTCGCTTTACGCATAGTAATCTGTAGGTAACTACTGCGACCGATGCTAACTCACGTGACATACATTTCATCTTGTTTCCTCTTAAACCACGCATATTTTACTATTTTCTTCCACGTATTTCAGCTTTTAATGACCTAATAATAATAATAATAATAATAATAATAATAATAATAATAATAATAATAATAATAACGTTAAGTGCTTTACGTCCCACTAACTACTTCTACGGTTTTCTGAGACGCTGAGGCGCCCGAATTTAGTCCCGCACAGTTCTTTTTATGTACCAGTAAATCTGCCGACACGAGGCTGACCTACAGTATTTGAGCACCTTCAAATACCACCGGACTGGGCCAGGTTCGAACCTGTAAAGTTGGAATCAAAAGGCCTGCACCTCAACCGTCTGAGCAACTCAGCCCGGAAGGAGGCATGAAATGTAGGTACGTTTAATTTATTTAGTTGTATAACATGTCCAATATTCCTTTGAAACTAAACGTTCGATGTGTTTCGATAATTCAATTCCGATGCTACTCACTTGGGCATCCCATAACTGCTTTCGTTGGCGTAAGGACCTGCCATCTTTCTTGTACCTTTACGCAATGCACAACGGGGATCTACTGTATTTCACGTCCCGACGCGCCTATACCAACCAATAATTATATCACACGCTCGTACAGGTCCCGCACGGATTCAGGTTTTCAGGTCATTTCCATACTCGCTAGACCACGGGGCTGGTGACCACACATATCCCAATCCCGTAAAGGACATAACAGCAAATGAACCAGTATTAACGCTGAGAATTCGGAACATCCGGGGTCCGAAACCGATGACCAGGGTTGTCTGAAGCCCCTAAGACGGAAACTGAATACTGACAACTACGAAACCACTCTGGCGAGAATGTAACGTAACAAGGCATACGCTACTGTAGTAGCCACCTTCAGCTGTTATCGTAGCTCAGTTGCTCTTAAACATAAAACCAGTTTGACAAGTATGTTACGTAACATCTCGTGCACTGCATAGGAAGCGTTCAGCTGTTGTACGTAAACATAAACAGAAACCAGTTTGGCACGCATGGCGCGTGACTCGCCTGTTCTCAAAGGGAAGCTATTCATTCACAAGAACAAGGCATACTACCTATTCTAAAAACATCGTGTCTCTTTGCTCTCGAAAATAACTTCCGAGAATTTCTAAAAGTTTGATATATAGTGGTTCGTCACATCGTTCTCTATTGCTAGAAGAAATATCTGCAGGTATACACCTAACACCCTGTATACAGGGTGTTAGGTGTATACGTGCAGATATTAAGCTAGTCGGCTAAGAAAAATACATCTCATAATATATGCTATGTAATTTTTACCTTGTCCTATTAGTTTGCCCATAACTGAGCCAAATATTTCAGGACCTAATGTGTTTTGAACGGCCGTAGCAGGATACGCCGGTGATGTCATTCTGTCCACGCGTAGCGGAAGTACAGTAGCCGAGTATAGGGCTTGTTGAACCTGTTTCTTATCGCAGGCCAACACATGTTGTTGTGCACTTCCCCTAAAGGCTTGGCAAGTAGAAGAGGATGACTCACGTGCCAGGTCACTTGCTGTACTCGAAAACCAGTGTAGGGTACTCTGTGTGAAAAGTACACAGAATCCTTACAGTGACGTCGAAGATCCGTACAAGCACATACGTGCGAATCAAGTGTTGTGTATTTGTGTGCGATTTTTAAGACGTCAATGGCATTACTCAGTGATCCAAGCTGACAAAATGAAAGGAAATGGTTAATAAGTAAATGAAATATGGGCGCAACATTTCTGTGCTGTTATTGCGACAGACTACGATGAATTTCTGACAATAGACAATGCGGGTTGTCTATGCTTATTCATAAACTTTTTAGGTCATTGAAAGGACGGTGGACACTGAAAGAAAAGGCTATAAGTATTCAGTGAAATTGTTATTAATGAGACAAATTTCATAAACCGTAGTTGCATCCATCGTGAACATTGCTCGAAGGAAAAAGACCTACTGTGGAACTGCCGCCGGGCATTTCTAATAGAAGGCTTATTCTTCTTTTTCCTAATCTGTTTACCCTCCAGGGTTGGTTTTTCATGGGACTCAGCAAGGGATCCCACCTCTACCGCCTCAAGGGTAGTGTCCTGGAGCGTGAGACATTGGATCGGGGATACAACTGGGGAGAATGACCAGTACTTCACCCAGGCGGCCTCACCTGCTATGCTGAACAGGGGCCTTGCGGGGGTTTGGGAAGATTGGAAAGGATAGACAAGGAAGAGGGAAGGAAGCGGCCGTGGCCTTAAGTTAGATACCATCCCGGCATTTGCCTGGAGAAGGGGGAACTACGGGAAACAACTTTCAGGATGGCTGAGGTGGGAATCGGACCACCTCTACTCATTTGACCTCCCGAGGCTAAGTGGACCCCGTTCCAGCCCTCGTACCACTTTTCAAATTTCTTGTCAGAGCTGGAAATCGAACCAGAGCTTCGGGGGTGGCAGCTAATCACACTAACCACTGCACCACAGAGGCGGACGGAAGGCTTATTACTGAACAGTAAGTACCGATAGGTAAAATGATGACTGTAATGGATCCGTTTTATTAGAACTTCCGTAAAAATAATTTTACTACTACTACTTCTACTACTACTACTACTACTACTACTACTACTACTACTACTACTACTACTACTAATAATAATAATAATAATAATAATAATAATAATAATAATAATATCTTTACGTTCCACTAACTAATTTTCACGGTTTTCGGAGACGCTGAAATGCCAGAATTTTTTATCGCAGTATTTTTTAATGCAAATAAATCTACAGACACGAGACTGACGTATTTGAGCACCTTCAAATACCACCGGACTGAGCCAAGACCAAGCCTCCCAAGTTGGGTTCAGAAGGCCAGCACTTTACGCAGTGCTGCACCAATCATCTTGCCGGGCTGAGTGGCTCAGATGGTTGAGGCACTGGCCTTCTGAGTCCAGTCTTGACAAGGTGCTCAAATACGTCAGCCTTGTATCAGTAGATTTACTGGTACGTGAAGAACTCCTATCGTACTAAATTCCTGCAAATCCGCGTCCCCGAAAACCGTGAAAAGTAGTTAGTGAGACGTAAAGCCAATGACATTATTATCATCATCTTACCTGCACAGTTCATAGGGGTATCTTACCTGGAGTTCCTCATAGGTACGTTATTAGAGCTTTCAGAGGACGCTCCGTTTCGACTACGCCGAAACATGTGGTTTTTACACGATGGTCCACCACCTGATATAAGCCGCTTACTGCGTGATCATTTGGATCAGTCCTTTGGTCTATGGCGAATAGGACGACATGGACCCATCAATAATTGGCCCGCCAGATCTCCAATGGATATTACGGAAGACTGGATTCGGAGAAGTGATTTTCTTTTGTTAGTTGCTTTACGTCGCACCAACACAGAGAGGTCTTATGGCGAAAATCGGACAAGAAAGGCCTAGGAATGGTAAGAAAGTGGTCGTGGCCTTAATTAAGGTTCAACCCCCGCAATGCCTGGTGTGAACTTGGGAAACCACGGAAGACCATCTTCAGGGCTGCCGACATTTGGGTTCGAAGCCCCAATCTCCCTGATGCGAGCTCACAGCTGTGCGCTCCTAACCGCATGGCCAACTCGCCGGGTACGGAGAAGTGAAGCCTGCAGAGTAGTCCAGGGAGGTCACTTGAACAATTGCTACGTGTTTCACATTGGTATGTCAGATGTTACACCATTTCTGCAGCGTATTGAGTTGGGAGTTCAGTTCTCAATCGATGTAGTATTTTGAGTCTCGATAGTTCGATATTCTCATAAATCGGAGCAGAAAAATTGAAGTACCGGTAACAAAAATTATAAATCTAGAGTTTCAGTTCGCGATTGCCTTGTACGTGGCGCAAGCTGAACACAACACACGGAAGACGTGCTTGTTAAAACGCTAGATATTGGCCTTGAACATAGCATGGCAGTTCTTCATTCTACACTGTACTGGTTTGGGTACATTGCGTGTGTGTGTCTGTTGGTGTGCATGTTTGATGTTTATACACAAAACCTGTTTGTCACACTTTGTCCTCTAGTGCTAACCACAATACGAAGATACACCTGACTCATCGCAAAGAGACCTGGTTCTGGTCTTACGCATACTATCCTGTAGTAAACTACTGCGAGCGATGTAGGCACGGGTGAAGTACATTTCATCTTGTTTCCTCCTACACCACGCATATTTTACTATTTTCTTCCCTGCCTTTCAGCTCCTAATGACCTGATAATACCGGTAATGTTATTTGCTTTACGTCCCACTAACTACTCTTACTGTTTCTGGAGGCTCTGAGGTGCTGTAATTTAGTCTCGCAGGAGTTCTTTTTACGCGCCAGTAAATCTACCGACACGAGGCTGACTTATTTGAGCATCTTCGAATACCATCGGACTGAGCCAAGATCGAGCCTGCCAAGTTGGGGTCAGAAGGCCAGCGCCTCAACCGTCTGAGCCACTCTACCCGGCAGCAAAAATTATTATTATTATTATTATTATTATTATTATTATTATTATTATTACCGGGCGAAATGGCCGTGCGGTTAGAGACGCTTGGCTGAGAGCTTGCATCCCGGAGATAATGGGTTCAAATCCCACTGTCGGCAGCCCAGAAGATGGTTTTCCGTGGTTTCCCATTTTCACACCAGGCAAATGCTAGGGCTGTACATAAATTAAGGCCACGCCGCCTCCTTCCAACTCCTAGGCCTTTGCTATCCCATCGTCCTATAAGACGCACCGACACAGATAGGTTTTATGGCGACAGATATAACTAAGGACTAGGATCGGGAAGGAAGCAACCGTGGTCTTAATTAAGGTACAGCGCTAGCATTTGCCTGGTGTGAACATGAAAAACCACGGAAAATCATCTTTAAAGCTGCCGACAGAGGGATTCGAAGCCAGTACATCCCGAATATTGGATACTGTTCGAACTTTGGCGACTGCTACTATCAAGCTCGGTGATGATTTAAGAGTGGATTTCTGCCGCTGGTTAATTGATCAAGCACTCAATCCAGAATTTCTGTCAGGTGTATTAGTGACACATAAGGCAATTTTTATAGAAGGAGTGTTTAATATTTAGTATACCAAGGCAACCTCTAGCACCGGCTCTCAATTAATATCTGGATGGATGCAGTGAGAAGTCTGTCTCTTTGACCAATCGTCTTTTTATTAGCGTTATTTTGCTTTACGTTCCACATAATATTTATACCGTTTTCTGAGACGCTGAGGTGACGAAATTTCATATCGCAGGAGTTCATTTACGTGCCAGTATTTCTACGACACGAGACTGACGTATGTGTGCCCCATCAAATATCATCAGACTGAGCCAAGATTGAACCTGCCAAGTTGGAGGTCGGAAGATAAGGACCTCAACGGTCTCAGACACTCAGACCGGTACCAATCACCTTACTTGCATACATTTGATCGGTGTAGCTTTCCTTATGGTGACGATGGGACGGGAAAGGGCTAGTATCGGAAAGGAAGCGATCGTGGCATTCATGACGTTACAGCCCCAGCATTTGCCTGGTGTGAACATGGAAAACCACGGTAAACCACCTTTAGGGCTGCCGACAGAGGGGTTGGAACCCACTATATCCCACTCATGAGCTGTGGAATATCCCCATTCAATACGACAAGGCAGTTCCCAGCACCGGTTCTTATTAATACCAGGATGGGTGTAGTTGGAGGTCGGTTACATCTTTTTATTAATGTTATCTTGCTCCTGTACAGTAGATACAGTACGTTACTGGAGCTTTCAGAGGACGTGTCGCTTCGACTACGCCGAACCACGTGGATTTTACACGATGGTGCAGACATTTCCTCAACGGTAGACAAGACGATCAATTGGCCAGCCCTTATTCCAGTGGATTGTTATGCCTGGGGGGACATGAGAAACAAAGTATACCGAACTGAGGTAACCACTTCGTATGACCTCCGTGAAAGTATGTTTAAGCACCAGAGGATATTCTGAACCACAGTGGTGTCTTGGCTCGAATGACAAGTTGCTTTACGTCGCACCGACACAGATAGGTATTATAGCGATGACGGGGCAGGTAAGGGTTAGGAGTGGGAAGGAAGCAACCATGGCCTTAATTAAGGTACAGCCCCAGCATTTGCCTCGTGTGAAAATGGGAAACCACGGAAAACCATCTTCAGGGCTACCGACAGTGGGGTACGAACCCACTATCTCCCGAATACTGGATACTGATAGCACTTAAGCGACTGCAGCTATCGAGCTCGGTGTACCAGTAAATGTACCGACACGAGGCTGACGTATTTGAGCACCTTCAAATACCACTGCACGGGGCCAGGTTCGAACATGCGAAGTTGGAGTCAAAAGGCTGGCACCTCAACCGTTTTAACCACTCAACCAGGCAGGAAGCACGAAATGTAGGTACGTTTAATTTACTTAGTCGTATAATATGTCCATTTTTCGTTTGAAACAAAACGTTCGATGTGCTTCGATAATTCAATTCTGATTCTACTCATATGGATATCCTATGCCATGCATTTGTTCGTTGGCGCAAGGAACTGTCTTCCTTCTTCTACTTTTACGCAATGCACAACGGGGATCGTACCGCATTTCACGTCCCGGCGTGCGTATCCCAACCAATAATTATATCACACGCTCGTACAGGTCGCGCACCGACACAGGTTTTCAGGTCATTTCCATACTCACTAGACCACAGGGCTGACGACCACAGATATCCCTATCCCCTAAAGGACGCAAACAGCAAATGAACCAGTATTAACCCTGAGAATTCAATACATCTCCAGGGTCCGAAACCGATAACTAGTGTTGTCTGAAACCCCTAAGACGGAAACTAAATACTAACAACATCAAACCAGTCTGGCGATAATGTAACGTAACATGTTGTAGACTGGTAGCCTTCAGCTGTTACCGTAGGTCAGTTGCTCGTAAACATAAAACCAGTTTGGCAAGTATATTACGTAACATCTCGTGGCATTGAATAGGGAGCGCTCAGCTGTCACAGTAGTCCATTTGCTCTTAAACATAAACAGAACGGAAACCAGTTTGGCAGGGATGGCGCGTGACTTGCCTGTTACCAAAGGAAAGCTATTCATTCACAAGAACAAGGCATACTACCTATTCTAAAAACATCGTACCCCTTTGCTCTCGAAAATAACTTCCGAGGATTACTAAAAGTTTGATATATAGTGGTTCGTCACATCGTTCTCTATTGCTACAATAAATATCTGCACGTATACACCTAACACCCTGTATACAGGGTGTTAGGTGTATACGTGCAGATATTAAGCTGGTCGGCTAAGAAAAATACATCTCATAATATATGCTATGTAATTTTTACCTTGTCCTATTAGTTTGCCCATAACTGAGCCAAATATTTCAGGACCTAATGTGTTTTGAACGGCCGTAGCAGGATACGCCGGTGATGTCATTCAGTCCACGCGTAGCGGAAGTACAGTAGCCGAGTATAGGGCTTGTTGAACCTGTTTCTTATCGCACGCCAACACATGTTGTTGTGCACTTCCCCTAAAGGCTTGGCAAGTAGAAGAGGATGACTCACGTGCCAGGTCACTTGCTGTACTCGAAAACCGGTGTAGGGTACTCTGTGTGAAAAGTACACAGAATCCTTACAGTGACGTCGAAGATCCGTACAAGCACATACGTGCGAATCAAGTGTTGTGTATTTGTGTGCGAATTTTAAGACGTCAATGGCATTACTCAGTGATCCAAGCTGACAAAATGAAAGGAAATGGTTAATAAGTAAATGAAATATGGGCGCAACATTTCTGTGCTGTTATTGCGACAGTCTACGATGAATTTCTGACAATAGACAATGCGGGTTGTCTATGCTTATTCATAAACTTTTTAGGTCATTGAAAGGTACGGTGGACACTGAAAGAAAAGGCTATAAGTATTCAGTGAAATTGTTATTAATGAGACAAATTTCAAAAACCGTAGTTGCATCAATCGTGAACATTGCTCGAAGGAAAAAGACCTACTGTGGAATTGCCGCCGGGCATTTCTAATAGAAGGCTTATTCTTCTTTTTCCTAATCTGTTTACCCTCCAGGGTTGGTTTTTCATGGGACTCAGCAAGGGATCCCACCTCTACCGCCTCAAGGGTAGTGTCCTGGAGCGTGAGACATTGGATCGGGGATACAACTGGGGAGAATGACCAGTACTTCACCCAGGCGGCCTCACCTGCTATGCTGAACAGGGGCCTTGCGGGGGTATGGGAAGATTGGAAAGGATAGACAAGGAAGAGGGAAGGAAGCGGCCGTGGCCTTAAGTTAGGTACAATCCCGGCATTTGCCTGGAGAAGGGGGGAACTACGGGAAACAACTTTCAGGATGGCTGAGGTGGGAATCGGACCACCTCTACTCATTTGACCTCCCGAGGCTAAGTGGACCCCGTTCCAGCCCTCGTACCACTTTTCAAATTTCTTGTCAGAGCTGGAAATCGAACCCGAGCTTCGGGGGTGGCAGCTAATCACACTAACCACTGCACCACAGAGGCGGACGGAAGGCTTATTACTGAACAGTAAGAACCGATAGGTAAAATGATGACTGTAATGGACCCGTTTAATTAGAACTTCCGTAAAAATAATATTACTACTACTACTACTACTACTACTACTACTACTACTACTACTACTAATAATAATAATAATAATAATAATAATATCTTTACGTTCCACTAACTAATTTTCACGGTTTTCGGAGACGCTGGTGTGCCAGAATTTTTTATCGCAGTATTTTTTAATACAAATAAATCTACAGACACGAGACTGACGTATTTGAGCACCTTCAAATACCACCGGACTGAGCCAAGACCAAGCCTCCCAAGTTGGGTTCAGAAGGCCAGCACTTGACGCAGTGCTGCACCAATCATCTTGCCGGGCTGAGTGGCTCAGATGGTTGAGGCACTGGCCTTCTGAGTCCAGTCTTGACAAGGTGCTCAAATACGTCAGCCTTGTGTCAGTAGATTTACTGGTACGTGAAGAACTCCTATCGTACTAAATTCCTGCAAATCTGCGTCCCCGAAAACCGTGAAAAGTAGTTAGTGGGACGTAAAACCAATGACATTATTATCATCATCTTACCTGCACAGTTCATAGGGGTATCTTACCTGGAGTTCCTCATAGGTACGTTATTAGAGCTTTCAGAGGACGCTCCGTTTCGACTACGCCGAAACATGTGGTTTTTACACGATGGTCCACCACCTGATATAAGCCGCTTACTGCGTGATCATTTGGATCAGTCCTTTGATCTATGGCGAATAGGACGACATGGACCCATCAATTGGCCCGCCAGATCTCCAATGGATATTACGGAAGACTGGATTCGGAGAAGTGATTTTCTTTTGTTAGTTGCTTTACGTCGCACCAACACAGAGAGGTCTTATGGCGACAATCGGACAAGAAAGGCCTAGGAATGGTAAGAAAGTGGTCGTGGCCTTAATTAAGGTTCAACCCCCGCAATGCCTGGTGTGAACTTGGGAAACCACGGAAGACCATCTTCAGGGCTGCCGACATTGGGGTTCGAAGCCCCAATCTCCCTGATGCGAGCTCACAGCTGTGCGCTCCTAACCGCATAGCCAACTCGCCGGGTACGGAGAAGTGAAGCCTGCAGAGTAGTCCAGGGAGGTCACTTGAACAATTGCTACGTGTTTCACATTGGTATGTCAGATGTTACACCATTTCTGCAGCGTATTGAGTTGGGAGTTCAGTTCTCAATCGATGTAGAATTTTGACTCTCGATAGTTCGATATTCTCATAAATCCGAGCAGAAAAATTGAAGTACCGGTAACAAAAATTATAAATCTAGAGTTTCAGTTCGCGATTGCCTTGTACGTGGCGCAAGCTGAACACAACACACGGAAGACGTGCTTGTTAAAACGCTAGATATTGACCTTGAACACAGCATGGCAGTTCTTCATTCTACACTGTACTGGTTTGGGTACATTGCGTGTGTGTGTCTGTTGGTGTGCATGTTTGATGTTTATACACAAAACCTGTTTGTCACACTTTGTCCTCTAGTGCTAACCACAATACGACGATACACCTGACTCATCGCAAAGAGACCTGGTTCTGGTCTTACGCATATATCCTGTAGTAAACTACTGCGAGCGATGTAGGCACGGGTGAAGTACATTTTATCTTGTTTCCTCCTACACCACGCATATTTTACTATTTTCTTCCCTGCCTTTCAGCTCCTAATGACCTGATAATACCGGTAATGTTATTTGCTTTACGTCCCACTAACTACTCTTACTGTTTCTGGAGGCGCTGAGGTGCTGTAATTTAGTCTCGCAGGAGTTCTTTTTATGCGCCAGTAAATCTACCGACACGAGGCTGACTTATTTGAGCATCTTCGAATACCATCGGACTGAGCCAAGATCGAGCCTGCCAAGTTGGGGTCAGAAGGCCAGCGCCTCAACCGTCTGAGCCACTCTGCCCGGCAGCAAAAATTATTATTATTATTACTATTATTATTATTATTATTATTACCGGGCGAGTTGGCCGTGCGGTTAGAGACGCTTGGCTGAGAGCTTGCATCCCGGAGATAATGGGTTCGAATCCCACTGTCGGCAGCCCAGAAGATGGTTTTTCGTGGTTTCCCATTTTCACACCAGGCAAATGCTAGGGCTGTACCTAAATTAAGGCCACGGCCGCCTCCTTCCAACACCTAGGCCTTTGCTATCCCATCGTCCTATAAGACGCACCGACACAGATAGGTTTTATGGCGACAGATATAACTAAGGACTAGGATCGGGAAGGAAGCAACCGTGGTCTTAATTAAGGTACAGCCCTAGCATTTGCCTGGTGTGAACATGAAAAACCACGGAAAATCATCTTTAAAGCTGCCGACAGAGGGATTCGAAGCCAGTACATCCCGAATATTGGATACTGTTCGAACTTTAGCGACTGCTACTATCAAGCTCGGTGATGATTTAAGAGTGGATTTCTGCCACTGGTTAATTGATCAAGCACTCAATCCAGAATTTCTGTCAAGTGTATTAGTGACACGTAAGGCAATTTTTATAGAAGGAGTGTTTAATATTTAGTATACCAAGGCAACCTCTAGCACCGGCTCTCAATTAATATCTGGATGGATGCAGTGAGAAGTCTGTCTCTTTGACCAATCGTCTTTTTATTAGCGTTATTTTGCTTTACGTCCCACATACTATTTATACCGTTTCCTGAGACGCTGAGGTGACGAAATTTCATATCGCAGGAGTTCATTTACGTGCCAGTATTTCTACGACACGAGACTGACGTATGTGTGCCCCATCAAATATCATCAGACTGAGCCAAGATTGAACCTGCCAAGTTGGAGGTCGGAAGATAAGGACCTCAACGGTCTCAGACACTCAGACCGGTACCAATCACCTTACTTGCATACATTTGATCGGTGTAGCTTTCCTTATGGTGACGATGGGACGGGAAAGGGCTAGTATCGGAAAGGAAGCGATCGTGGCATTCATGACGTTACAGCCCCAGCATTTGCCTGGTGTGAACATGGAAAACCACGGTAAACCACCTTTAGGGCTGCCGACAGAGGGGTTGGAACCCACTATATCCCACTCATGAGCTGTGGAATATCCCCATTCAATAGGACAAGGCAGTTCCCAGCACCGGTTCTAATTAATATCAGGATGGGTGTAGTTGGAGGTCGGTTACATCTTTTTATTAATGTTATCTTGTTCCTGTACAGTAGATACAGTACGTTACTGGAGCTTTCAGAGGACGTGTCGCTTCGACTACGCCGAACCACGTGGATTTTACACGATGGTGCAGACATTTCCTCAACGGTAGACAGGACGATGTGGAACTATCAATTGGCCAGCCCTTATTCCAGTGGATTGTTATGCCTGGGGGGGCATGAGAAACAAAGTATACCGAACTGAGGTAACCACTTCGGATGACCTCCGTGAACGTATGTTTAAGCACCAGAGGATATTCTGAACCACAGTGGTGTCTTGGCTCGAATGACAAGTTGCTTTACGTCGCAGCGACACAGATAGGTATTATAGCGATGACAGGGCAGGTAAGGGTTAGGAGTGGGAAGGAAGCAACCATGGCCTTAATTAAGGCACAGCCCCAGCATTTGTCTCGTGTGAAAATGGGAAACCACGGAAAACCATCTTCAGGGCTACCGACAGTGGGGTACGAACCCACTATCTCCCGAATACTGGATACTGGTAGCACTTAAGCGACTGCAGCTATCGAGCTCGGTGTACCAGTAAATGTACCGACGCGAGGCTGACGTATTTGAGCACCTTCAAATACCACTGCACGGGGCCAGGTTCGAACATGCGAAGTTGGAGTCAAAAGGCTGGCACCTCAACCGTTTTAGCCACTCAACCAGGCAGGAAGCACGAAATGTAGGTACGTTTAATTTACTTAGTTGTATAATATGTCCATTTTTCGTTTGAAACAAAACGTTCGATGTGCTTCGATAATTCAATTCTGATTCTACTCATATGGATATCCTATGCCATGCATTTGTTCGTTGGCGCAAGGAACTGTCTTCCTTCTTCTACCTTTACGCAATGCACAACGGGGATCGTACCGCATTTCACGTCCCGGCGTGCGTATCCCAACCAATAATTATATCACACGCTCGTACAGGTCGCGCACCGATACAGGTTTTCAGGTCATTTCCATACTCACTAGACCACAGGGCTGACGACCACAGATATCCCTATCCCCTAAAGGACGTAACAGCAAATGAACCAGTATTAACGCTGAGAATTCAATACATCTCCAGGGTCCGAAACCGATATTCTAACTAGTGTTGTCTGAAACCCCTAAGACGGAAACTAAATACTAACAACATCAAACCAGTCTGGCGATAATGTAACGTAACATGTTGTAGACTGGTAGCCTTCAGCTGTTACCGTAGGTCAGTTGCTCGTAAACATAAAACCAGTTTGGCAAGTATATTACGTAACATCTCGTGGCATTGAATAGGGAGCGCTCAGCTGACACAGTAGTCCATTTGCTCTTAAACATAAACAGAACGGAAACCAGTTTGGCAGGGATGGCGCGTGACTTGCCTGTTATCAAAGGAAAGCTATTCATTCACAAGAACAAGGCATACTACCTATTCTAAAAACATCGTACCCCTTTGCTCTCGAAAATAACTTCCGAGGATTACTAAAAGTTTGATATATAGTGGTTCGTCACATCGTTCTCTATTGCTACAATAAATATCTGCACGTATACACCTAACAGCCTGTATATATATATATATATGACGTATGGCTTTTAGTGCCGGGAGTGTCCGAGGACAAGTTCGGCTTGCTAGAAGCAGTTATTTTTTTGATTTGACGCCATAGGCGACCTGCGCGTCGTGATGAAGATGAAATGATGATGAAGACGACACATACACCCAGCCCCCGTGCCAGCGAAATTAACCTATAATGGTTAGAATTCCCGACACTGCCGGGAATCGAACCCGGGACCCCTGTGACCAAAGGCCAGTACGCTAACCATTTAACCATGGAGCCGGACTCTACCTGTGATGAAGTGATGAAGTCTAATGATCAAGACAGCACACGCACCCAGTCCCCCGAACCACTGGAATTAACGAATGAAGGTTAAAATCCCCGACCCGGCCGGGAATCGAACCCGGGACCCTCTGGACCAAGGGCCAGCACGCCGGATGCCTCAGCGATATTACATCCGGAAGGAGGAACGTACCATTAACTTGTGCAATAATTATATCTTTTAACTTTTTTTTTTTTTTTGCTAGTTGCTTTACGTCGCGCCGACACAGATAGGTCTTATGGCAACGATGGGGCAAGGAAGGGCTAGGAGTGGGAAGGAAGCGGCCGTGGCCTCAATTAAGGTACAGCCCCAGCATTTGCCTGGTGTGAAAATGGGAAACCACGGAAAACCATTTTCAGGGCTGCCGACAGTGGGGTTCGAACCTACTATCTCCCGAATACTGGATACTGGCCGCACTTAAGCGACTGCAGCTATCGAGCTCGGTATCTTTTAACTGAACTTCATATGAACAAGTTGTTGATTTCCGCTGCAATAGTCGTCATTTGATTCGAGCAAGAGATTATAATTGTTTACTATTTTTGAACAGAATGTTCGGCAGTTAGCACCATCATATGTCCATTCATCAATCAATAAAAAATAAAATTTCATCTCCAGGTATAAAATACAGGTTTCAACATTTGCGCAGGAGTAAGCACTTTGTTTCTGTTATCTATGACAGCTGATGGCAGATATTTCCAAGTAACCTCCGGGCTGAGTACTCAAAATACAGTGAGAAATAAACACTAGTACCCTTTCTTTCCGTATTATTACAAGAAATACTGTGAAGGATTCACATACCGGTACTGTATATGGAACATAAAAACAGTTGTTTCACCGAGCTCGATAGCTGCAGTCGCTTAAGTGCGGCCAGTATCCAGTATTTGGGAGATAGTAGGTTCGAACCCCACTGTCGGCAGCCCTGAAAATGGTTTTCCGTGGTTTCCCATTTTCACACCAGGCAAATGCTGGGGCTGTATCTTAATTAAGGCCACGGCCGCTTCCTTCCCAATCCTAGCCCTTTCCTGTCCAATCGTCGCCGTAAGACCTATCTGTGTCGTTGCGACGTAAAACAACTAGCAAAAATAAAAAAGTAAAAAAGAACAGTTGTTTCAGATCCCATCGTCTCCATTCTACTGACGGTGTAGAATGCGTCTGCCGTAGTTACATTTAATCCATACGGAAACGTGGAGATGTTATCTTTGTCCTCGAAGGTAATTCCCCTTTAAAACAGTAATAACCCCACCACCACTATCTAAGTGAACATTACGTTTCAGCGCTTAACACCCACTAATAAGTGTGCGTGTGTGTGTTCAGATCTCTGTGCTGTAATAATGTTACATAGCTGGATATCCACATTAGGAATATAACATATTGCTGTGAAAACCAACGTAGCACACTAGCCCAGGTATCACTCTTCCTCATCTCTTCTTTAATACCAGTTTAATAAAATTATACACTTATAATGTAGGAATATGATTAAATGTACCTCATAGTGGCAGATTTAAGACGAATCACGAACGGCGATTGAATGAACACTTGAATTTTATTTGAATATGAATGTATTAGTAACAGTTTTCAAATGAGTCACTCTATGTAGCGTATACAGTGGATACACATACAATTATTTCAGAATTTAAAAATCTCATATAATGCATATAACCCCCAACCCATGGCACTACAGCTCTTGAAGAGCCTTGGCCTACCAAGAGACCGCTGCTCAGCCCGTAGGCCTGTAGATTACGAGGTGTCGTGTGGTCAACACGACGAATCTTCTCAGCCGTTATTCTAGGCTTTCTAGACCGGGGCCGATATCTCACCGTCAGATAGCTCCTCAATTCTAATCACGTAGGCTGAGTGGACCTCGAACCAGCCCTCAGGTCCAGGTCAAAATCCCTGACCTGGCCGGGAATCGAACCCGGAGTCTCTGGGTAAGAGGCAGGCACGCTACCCCTACACCACGCGGTCGGCCTCATATGTATATATCTTATATGTATAAACTAACTTAAAAATACAAGGAGATATTATATTTAAGTATCTGAACTAAATACAAACTTCATTGAGTGGATTTTGAGCTAAGAAATTGTGCCTGAAATAATTTAAAGGTGGTTGATCCCGTGTATTACAATGATTAACAGGATTCGAGTGGGTTAACAGGTTTGTAATAAAAAACGGTGTTGATGATGGATGAGGAGTTAGTTCTATTATCTTAACTACAGAAGAAAGTAAGGAATCTGTTTTCAAGGATATGTAAAATTGTATGGCTTACAGACGGCTCGATATTGTAATGAACACAGTATACTTAAAATATTCTTCACAAAGTAAATAGATTGAAATACACCTGAAATACTCAGTTAATGCATATAATTTCTAAGAGCTGTTGTATTCGTCAAGAAAGCAAGTTTAGGTTTTGAGAGACGAGATGTTAGCAGAATTTATACGGCGCTAAAGTCGGAATTGAAACACCGTGGCACTGTATAGAGGAACGATTTGTTTAATTTAATTTAACAGCACGTTGGGTGGGAATGTGAATGGTAGATTTTTTTCATTAGTTCCTTCTGTAACAGTGGCGGATGGTGACATTTTACTCTGGCAAGGGTGTGCCGCCATCCCTTTTCCCTCCCCAATCGGTCGAGTTTTCACTAAACCAGCACCACGATACTGTTAGATGCATAATAATAATAGTAATCCGATGGTACTAGCTGAATAGAAATCTCCTTGCATTATAATATTAATTAATGCATTAACTACACTACAATGGCATTTATGCACACACATTCATAGGCTAACAGCTAATGCAATCCCGACTATTATAGAACTGCACTGTTTCAGTGATCACAATAATAATAATTTCGTGTGGCTATTTATAGCTGAGTGCAGCCCTTGTCAGACAGACCCTCCGATGAGGGTGGGTGGCATCTGCCATAGTGATCACAATCACATTTCGAAAGCTTTCGATTCTGTAGACCATATTCTCTTGCTCCAAAAACTCTCCGAACGATTTAATATACATGGCAGTCTTCTGACCCTTCTTGCTGGCTTCCTACATTGTCGTTGGCAGAGAGTGGTAATATCAGGCACTTCATCCTCATGGTTACCAGTCACCTCCGGTGTCCCACAAGGCAGTACTCTTGGCCGTTGCTGTTTTCTTTGTTTATGGACGATCTGCCGTCCGAACTCAACGAAATAGCCAATACCCTACTCTTTGCTGACGACTGCAAGATATTTAGGGAGATCAGGAATCCAGCAGGTGCAGCTCTGCTACTTAATGCCCTCTCGAACTGGTGCCGTACTTGGAAACTTTACTCCAATCCATAAAAATATGCAGCCACATGACCATAACACTACGTAAATATCCTCTACCGACATTATATTACCTACTCGACAAACCCATCACCGTAGTTACAAACAGCGTGACCTAGGTGTAATATTCGATACAAAATTACAATTTAAGATCCACGTAGAAACATATACAACCAAGGCTATGAAATTACTAGGCATTCTCTATCGCTTCACAGAAATTTCTGACCCCATTGCTCTTCGTCACTTCTTCCTCACGATCATTCGACCTCTCTTAAACTACTGCTCTCCGATTTGGACAACAGCTTCCCCCTCCAATACTAAGCAGTTAGACAGAGCAATGTCCTTCTTTGCTGCAATTGTAAGGAACAGAAACCCCAAGCTCAGAAATCTGTCTACGCAGCAGGTATTAATGGCAATTAATATGTCACCACTGCACATCAGTCGACAGGTAGCTGACCTGAGTTTCCTCCACGGGATCTTAAATGGGCATTACCGCTCGGAACGTCTTGTCTCACTCTTCTCTCTCCGTGTTCCTTCCCGCCAGAACCGAAGATTTTCTCCACATTCCCCACACTAGCACTCAATACTTCAACGATCTTTCCTAATCCGCCTCCCAACACTCTTTAACAATATTAATAGGAGACAAAAGCTTGATATAGCATCAAATAAAAGTGTATTCGAGAGGTGTGTAAATAGTCTCTTAACGATAAGTTGATGTGAAGGGATTATACAGTCATCTTGTTCCACGACGATTGGGCTATGAACATGGACATTCTCATGGTTTTCGATGTGGACAGTTGTTATTAGTAGGCTGTGTAACTGATCTTGTTATATTTTTTTATGTTTGTTATATTTTATTACGAAAGTTTACGTTTGTTAAATAGTCTGTTGACAGTGCAAGTGAAATTTGCTCAGTGTAGCTGTATCTTGTGCTTCGTGAATAAATAAATAACAACATTCTTGAAAGCAAATAAGCAGCGCACTCCCGAATTTCTCTCTTCTTGTTCAAATTTCAAAGCATGACAATGTACACTGACTGACAGAGCAAATGCAACACCAAGAAGGAGTGGTCAGAACTTTATGCCAATTGCAGGGTAGACTGACGTCACTGAGGTATGCTCATGATGTGAAATGCGCCGCTGTGCTGCGCACGTAGCGAACGATAAATGGTACACGACGTTGGCGAATGGCATACTTCGTACCGTGATTTCTCAGCCGACAGTCATTGTAGAACGTGTTGTCGTATGCCACAGGACACGTGTATAGCTAAGAATGCCAGGCCGCCGTCAACGGAGGCATTTCCAGCAGACAGACGACTTTACGAGGGGTATGGTGATCGGGCTGAGAAGGGCAGGTTGGTCGCTTCGTCAAATCGCAGCCGATACCCATAGGGATGTGTCCACGGTGCAGCGCCTGTGGCGAAGATGGTTGGCGCAGGGACATGTGGCACGTGCGAGGGGTCCAGGCGCAGCCCGAGTGACGTCAGCACGCGAGGATCGGCGCATCCGCCGCCAAGCGGTGGCAGCCCCGCACGCCGCACGCCACGTCAACCGCCATTCTTCAGCATGTGCAAGACACCCTGGCTGTTCCAATATCGACCAGAACAATTTCCCGTCGAT
The DNA here is from genome assembly GCF_040414725.1 of Anabrus simplex. Lineage (NCBI taxonomy): Eukaryota > Metazoa > Arthropoda > Insecta > Orthoptera > Tettigoniidae > Anabrus > Anabrus simplex. Next base: position 262,510,941 of record NC_090268.1, read on the forward strand.
TGGTTGAAGGAGGCCTGCACTCCCGGCGTCCGCTCAGAAGACTACCATTGACTCCACAGCATAGACGTGCACGCCTGGCATGGTGCCGGGCTAGAGCGACTTGGATGAGGGAATGGCGGAATGTCGTGTTCTCCGATGAGTCACGCTTCTGTTCTGTCAGTGATAGTCACCGCAGACGAGTGTGGCGTCGGCGTGGAGAAAGGTCAAATCCGGCAGTAACTGTGGAGCGCCCTACCGCTTGACAACGCGGCATCATGGTTTGGGGCGCTATTACGTATGATTCCACGTCACCTTTAGTGCGTATTCAAGGCACGTTAAATGCCCACCGCTACGTGCAGCATGTGCTGCGGCCGGTGGCACTCCCGTACCTTCAGGGGCTGCCCAATGCTCTGTTTCAGCAGGATAATGCCCGCCCACACACTGCTCGCATCTCCCAACAGGCTCTACGAGGTGTACAGATGCTTCCGTGGCCAGCGTACTCTCCGGATCTCTCACCAATCGAACACGTGTGGGATCTCATTGGACGCCGTTTGCAAACTCTGCCCCAACCTCGTACGGACGACCAACTGTGGCAAATGGTTGACAGAGAATGGAGAACCATCCCTCAGGACACCATCCGCACTCTTATTGACTCTGTACCTCGACGTGTTTCTGCGTGCATCGCCGCTCGCGGTGGTCCTACACCCTACTGAGTCGATGCCGTGCGCATTGTGTAACCTGCATATCGGTTTGAAATAAACATCAATTATTCGTCCGTGCCGTCTCTGTTTTTTCCCCAACTTTCATCCCTTTCGAACCACTCCTTCTCGGTGTTGCATTTGCTCTGTCAGTCAGTGTATTTAACAATTTGATCACACTACAAATAGTGCTGTCACGTTATGGTTACATTTTGAATCTTTATTTTAGCTTCTTTATAGAACTGAATTGTTTAGTTACTATAATGGAATTCATTTTGTAAAATGTGTTCTTTTTCATCCACACCTTTTTGCCATTTTCTTGAGAAACAGTGAATTTACTTTCATCCGTAAATATAACTACATCCCAGAATTCTAGAGAAGCATGTTTATAGTCTGTAGCATATTGTAGTCTTTTCTTCCTATTTGCTGGGGTAATTAAAGGTTTTCGCCTGGCATTTCTACAATGATATCCATTCGTATATAAAAGACTTTTGAATTGTGGAAGCACAGATATTATGCTTTAAAGACTTTCCTAGTTCAAACCTCAGTTTTGCAGCACTGATTCTAGGACTTTTCTTAACTTTTCTGAGGATTAGTTTTTTAGTTTGATTGTATAGTTTGCATGGGCGTCCCCATCTACGTGCATTTTTGAAAGATTTTCTCTCACCATCTTCTTCTTCTTAATCTGTTTATCCTCCAGGTTCGGTTTTTCCTTCGGACTCAGCTATGGATCCCACCTCTACCGCCTCAAGGGCAGTGTCCTGGAGCTTCAGACTTTGGGTCGGGGGATACAACTGGGGAGAATGACCAATACCTCGCCCAGGCGGCCTCACCTGCTATGCTGAACAGGGGCCTTGTGCAGGGATGGGAAGATTGGATGGGATAGGCAAGGAAGAGGGAAGGAAGCGGCCGTGGCCTCAAGTTAGATACCATCCCGGCATTTGCCTGGAGGAGAAGTGGGAACCACGGAAAACCACTTCCAGGATGGCTGAGGAGGGAATCGAATCCACCTCTACTCAGTTGACCTCCCGAGGCTGAGTGGACCCCGTTCCAGCCCTCGTACCACTTTTCAAATTTCGTGGCAGAGCCGGGAATCGAACCCGGACCTCCGGGGGTGGCAGCTAATCACGCTAACCACTACACCACAGAGGCGGACTTCTCTCACCATACCTGTCAATAATTCCCTGAATTGTAGATTTTAGTCTCTTCAAAAGTTTCGATATTTCCGAAATTACAGAAATTATGAGCCTGGATTATAATTCTTCTCTCTTCTTCTGTTGTTTCTTTTATTTTGTGGCACATCTTACCGATTGACTGTATCACTTGTTGTTTAGAACGACTGAAGCACAACTGACTTGGTACAAGACGTGACCTTTACTGCTTACCTGCGTTACTAGGGATGTCATCAAGGGCTTCGATGTGAAGATAACCTGTACGAATACTTTTTATGCACCTATATTTCGAACTTATTGGATGATACGTTTGTTAAAACAAACAATTCTAAAGTACTATTGTAATTTGCGGCACGTATTCATACTCATGTTTCGCGAAATACCGAAATATAGAAATTTAGTGAAATTTCTAGCAGCCTATGGACCCTGCGTCACCCACAAACGACAACATTCCTTAACTTTTAAGGTGTACGTATACTTTTTCCCATGACTGTAACTAGTAAATATGGTAGGCTAGCTGAAGTTCATGAGTGTTTAGTCGACAATAGCAGTATATCATGAATAATGAAAATATATTTAAAAATCCTTTGAAGCTATGAAATGACCTAAGCATTGGCGAGAATCCCTAATTAATCCCAAATGTGTAAATAGGGTAAGATAGAAAAGTTAAACCATCACTCTATGGTTAAATGCGCTTTGTATACATTATTTCCACGCCATCTGGTATTTAAATGCTTTGTTAAGGTAGAAGTATATGAGAAGAATAGCTGAAAAGGTTGATTAAGGTTAAAAAAAAGTGAAAAGTGAAGGAAATTTGGGAATTAGCTTACCAACTTCAATGAAGTATCTACACTAGTGTCCAAACGTTAAGCATAAATTACGAGTAAGCAGTCCAACTGGAAATAGACCACAAATCGCATGACATATGCACCTACCAACCTTACGTGTTCGCTCTGTATAGGAAAGGACTGTTCCCTGCTTTGACTAGCGGCGTAACCGCAAGGTAAACACAGCCAGTGCCTGCGCCCCATATTCTCTCAGTCGTTTTTGCCCTGTTATAGTGTGCGGAGTGTAGCCTCATAGTGAACGTGACAACATAATGACACAACGACGCCATTTGGATCCCGTTTTGTAGGGTAGAATACTCGGCCGCCTGGAAGCAGGTCAGACACAGAGCGAAGTCGCCGTATCCTGGAATGTGCCACAAAGTGTCATTTCCAGGCTTTGGAGACGATTTCGAGACACAGGAGATGTTAGTCGTAGGCCAGTACCAGGTCGACCAAGGGTAACCCCCCCCACAGCAGGACCGATATCTGGCCTTAACCGCCCGACGAAATCGGAGTGCACCTGCAAGACAATTGTCGGCGGAGCTTGCAGCCACCTCAGGAGTTGTCGTTTCCCGGCAAACTGTGTATCGCAGACTCAGAACAGCAGGGCTGTTTGCCCGACGTCCAGCGTTGTGCGTCCCGCTCACTGCAGCACAGAGACGCACCCGTTTATTGTGGAGCCGTCAACATCGAAACTGGACCATGAATGAATGGAGGTATGCGCCCTTCGTAGATAAATCCCGCTTCAGTTAGCAGAACTATTCCCATCGCACATTAATCTGGAGAGAACTGGGTAGCCGATACAACCACAGGAACATCGTGGAACGGGACCAGTATGGTGGTGGTGGTGGTGGTGATGGTGGTGGTGGTTGCATCATGTTGAATGGCCGTACGGACCTGCACATCTTCATGGGTGATCCAAGCAACATTGTTAACGCTCGGAGATACAGGGATGAGGTACTGATACCACATGTTCGACTCTTCAGAGGTGCGGTTGGTCCAGATTTCCTCTTAATAGAAGATAATGCCCGACTGCACCGCACTGCTCTGGTGGATACATTTCTGGCTGGGGAAGACGTTTATCGCATGGACTGGCCAGCGAGGTCTGCGGATCTGAATCCTATACAACATACCTAGGATGCATTTGGGGGGTGGGGGCGAATTGCATCCCGTCAATCTCCACCAAGGACCCTTTCGGAGGAATGGGATCGACTGCCATAAGAGCTCTTGGACCATCTGTTCGGCTCCATGGCTAAATGGTTAGGGTGTTGGCCTTTGGTCACAGGGGTCCCGGGGTCGATTCCCTGCGGGGTCGGGAATTTTAACCATCATTGGTTAATTTCGCTGGCTCGGGAGCTGGGTGTATGTGTCGCCTGCGGGCGTCAAATCAAAAGAATTGCACCTGGCGAGCCGAACATGTCCTCAGACACTCCCGACACTCAAAGCCATACGCCATTTCATTTCTTGGACCATCTGATAGAGAGCATGCCACGTCGCTGCGAAGCATGTGTGGCCATTAGGGGTAACTATATTAAGAGCATACTATTTTGTGGAAGACATTGCCAAGTTTTGTTAGTTGTTGTCAAAAGTGTACCTTAGCTAGCAGAACCTTTCTGACACTGTTTTTTTTTTTGGACAAGTTGTGTGACATATGGTGTGTGATTCAGCTTCCGTTTGTTCATAAATACGTCTGACATTCCTATCCAGGCGGTATGGCCTCGTTTAGTGATTATGCTTAACTTTTGGACACTAGTGTACAATTTGATTTCTGTCTAAATGGCGTGGAGAATGCTGCACAGTACGAGAATGGATTACGGATGGAACTTTGAGATTAAAAATTAAGAAGTGCTGGTATATAAAAATGTAGGTTCAAGTGTGAGAGATATTCAGAAGCAGAATGTTATATTTGAAAATGAGAGGAAGATAACACAAACTGAATCTTGTACAATCAGTAAACGCTGACAATAGAAGAAGTAAGAGGATTTATATTTTGGATAATGAGTACACATCAAAATAAAGGTTTATGAGACGATAATGATGGTTCCTTTGTTATGTGGAGAAATAACGACAGGATTTAACATAAGTGTGTGTAGAAGGATATAACTAATTAGTGTTAAATATATGGACGGAGAAGTTAAGATTAAAATCGTAAGGGAGAACGCATTTCACATCATTGTCGAATTAACTACATGAAGAATGAAATTCAAGGAGAAAAATACAAAATTATTTTGCATTTTTAGAAGTATTTGGGAAAAGAAAATAAGCGAACAGAAAAATAAACTATGGCATGGTATGTAATATCGTACTAGCAAGTGGCTGAGCGGTTGGAATCACATAGCTGTGAGCTTGCATTCGGGAGATGGTGGGTTCGAACCCTACTGTCAGCAGCCCTGAATATAGTTTTCCGTGCTTTCCCATTTTCGCACCAGGGGCTGTACTTTAATGAAGACCAAGGCCCCTTACTTCCCACCGTAGCCCTTTCCTATCCCATCGTCGCCATAAGACTTATCTGTGTCGCTGCGACCTAAGCAGATTGTATTGTAATATCGTAAATTTGGATTATAATGACCTAACACTGTCTCCTCAGTTTCTGATTATCCTGACTAGGTGAAAGGAATATTCCATTATGTTGTGTTATATTCCATTATATTTATGCAATATACACTGACTGACAGAGCAAATGCAACACCAAGAAGGAGTGGTTCGAAAGGGATGAAAGTTGGGGAAAAAACAGAGACGGCACGGACAAATAATTGATGTTTATTTCAAAAGATATGCAGGTTACACAATGCGCACGGCATCGACTCAGTAGGATGTAGGACCACCGCGAGCGGTAATGCACGCAGAAACACGTCGAGGTACAGAGTCAATAAGAGTGCGGATGGTGTCCTGAGGGATGGTTCTCCATTCTCTGTCAACAGTTGGTCGTCCGTACGAGGTTGGGGCAGAGTTTACAAACGGCGTCCAATGAGATCCCACACGTGTTCGATTGGTGAGAGATCCGGAGAGTACGCTGGCCACGGAAGCATCTGTACACCTCGTAGAGCCTGTTGGGAGATGCGAGCAGTGTGTGGGCGGGCATTATCCTGCTGAAACAGAGCATTGGGCAGCCCCTGAAGGTACGGGAGTGCCACCGGCCGCAGCACATGCTGCACGTAGCAGTGGGCATTTAACGTGCCTTGAATACGCACTAGAGGTGACGTGGAATCATACGCAATAGCGCCCCAAACCATGATGCCGCGTTGTCTAGTGGTAGGGCGCTCCACAGTTACTGCCGGATTTGACCTTTCTCCACGCCGACGCCACACTCGTCTGCGGTGACTATCACTGACAGAACAGAAGCGTGACTCATCGGAGAACACGACGTTCCGCCATTCCCTCATCCAAGTCGCTCTAGCCCGGCACCATGCCAGGCGTGCACGTCTATGCTGTGGAGTCAATGGTAGTCTTCTGAGCGGACGCCGGGAGTTCAGGCCTCCTTCAACCAATCGACGGGAAATTGTTCTGGTCGATATTGGAACAGCTAGGGTGTCTTGCACATGCTGAAGAATGGCGGTTGACGTGGCGTGCGGGGCTGCCACCGCTTGGCGGCGGATGCGCCGATCCTCGCGTGCTGACGTCACTCGGGCTGCGCCTGGACCCCTCGCACGTGCCACATGTCCCTGCGCCAACCATCTTCGCCACAGGCGCTGCACCGTGGACACATCCCTATGGGTATCGGCTGCGATTTGACGAAGCGACCAACCTGCCCTTCTCAGCCCGATCACCATACCCCTCGTAAAGTCGTCTGTCTGCTGGAAATGCCTCCGTTGACGGCGGCCTGACATTCTTAGCTATACACGTGTCCTGTGGCACACGACAACACGTTCTACAATGACTGCCGGCTGAGAAATCACGGTACGAAGTGGGCCATTCGCCAACGCCGTGTCCCATTTATCGTTCGCTACGTGCGCAGCACAGCGGCGCATTTCACATTATGAGCATACCTCAGTGACGTCAGTCTACCCTGCAATTGGCATAAAGTTCTGACCACTCCTTCTTGGTGTTGCATTTGCTCTGTCAGTCAGTGTATATGCATTAATACGTCGGCCTCTCACTGCTGGATACCGTGGTTCAAATCCCGGTCACTCCATGTGAGATTTGTGCTGGACAAAGCGGAGGCGGGGCATGTTTTTCTCCGGGTACTCCGGTTTTCCCTGTCATCTTTCATTCCAGCAACACTCTCCATTATAATTTCATAGCATTTATCACTCATTAATAAAAATCACCTTGGGAGTGGCGACCCCATTGTAATAACAGCCTATATATGTTTCATTCATTACATCCCTGACCCGGTCAATGACTGGAAAACAGGTTGTAGGTATTCATTTTCATGCGCATTAATAATTGTACTTACAATAACTCAGCTTATGATTGATTGTATCCCACTTCCAAAGATAAATTTGTATAGTAAAAACGTTATTAAAAATAAAACCAACTACGTCACAGCTTCTTCTAGAGGTCAGGGTGAAAATAATTATGTCCACTCTCAGTGATGAAGTGCTGCGGCAACTTCCTTGGATCACACACTGTATAACTTTCTATGAGTCTGCTATGTTGTATAATGCCTCAGTAAAGCGTCTTTTCGCAGATCAAATGTGATAAAGATAAATAAAACGGTTATGTGTTCTCATATCTTGAGCATATGCTAATCGCACACAAGTACATGCTATCATCATTACATACCCTAATTTTATGCATTATCTCTCATTATGTAATAAAGTTACTATGCGTGAAATGAAATGTATAGAGGAGATACAGAGATGGGTGCGACTTCTTCTTCTTCTTCTTCTTTCGCCGTTAAAAAGGAATCTGCATTTCTTGACGAACACGATTAGTTCGTACAATTTCTTGAATTTAAATGTAATGCTGTAAATATAATTACTCCGCTCTGGCTTTATTAACACGTGTATTTCACAAACAATGTATCCACAGTGCTTAGGAAGGTATTTGGCTTCAAACTAACAGGATTTGATCCCATTAATTATCATATGGTGAATGGTGGTTGGCATCTCCATCTGTAGCACACGAAGCATTAGCGGTAAATGAGGGAGAAACGGTAAGATCTCATCCTTAGGTACTAATCTTAGGTGACGCCGATTGTACGCAGCAATAGTATCAGAATTTGAAAGGGAGGGAGATAGGAAAGGTCAACATCCTAATACTCTGTGGGTGGGGGTGGTAGACTGCGCCCACGGTATCCCCTGCCGGGCGTAAGAGGTGATTAAAAGGGGCCCCAGATGTTTTCATCTGGGGGGGGGGCGTAGGTTGGCGACCACGGGTTCATTTAGCCGAGTTCCGGAATTGCTTCCACTTACTTATCCCAGGCTCCTCAGTTTCACCTATTCTATCCGATCACCACCACCACCACCACCAAAGGTCGGCCGGGCTGAGTGGCTCAGACGGTTGAGGCGCTGGCCTTCTGACCCCAACTTGGCAGGTTCGATCCTGGCTCAGTCCGGTGGTATGAAGGTGCTCAAATACGTCAGCCTCGTGTCGGTAGATTTACTGCCACGTAAAAGAACTCCTGCGGGACAAAATTCCGGCACCTCGGCGTCTCCGAAAACCATAAAAGAGTAGTTAGTGGGACGTAAAGCAATTAACATTATTATTAATACCACCAAAGGTACTTCTGAAGTTGTTATTTTCTCGATTTCCGGTTATTTAAATGTCAAATTTTAATAATTTTTGAATTATGATTTTGCATTTGTCTCTTGGCAAACGCCAGAGAAAAGGCTAAAATCTTAGGCTCATCCATGGCTGTGTCAATAGAGGCATAACAGCTAGGTCATTGGCCCCGACTTGCTTATGATCATTTCTTATGATATTAGCACCTTCATTCGTTTTTTCAGGATTTTGGGTCTTTTACTAAAATTTACCTCATTCATTATAATACTCGTATATTTTGGTTATTTACTATACTTTGAAAGCTCCATCCAGTGGCAGTCAGTGTTATTCTAATTTAGTCCATCCTACTGCATGCCGTAAGTTTTAAATTTTACTACATTGTTTTACTTTCAAAACTACAAATTTACTTTTAAATCCTGCTAAAATGTGAAGAATCTCTTTAAGCAGACATTTTCACACGACAAAATTGGACTATCCTGTATCTCACACGAATTTTCCGCACCTGGCTTTGTTTTCTACGAAGGTATTCTTGACTTGAGAAAGATCCAAGCTTTTGACGATCTAATTCTCAATCGAGATGCTTGATCAAGCTCATTATAGAACACAGACAGGTTTATATTACTTACTAGTAAGTAAGCCAACGGAAATTATTACATTAAAAGTAATTATCAATTTGAAATAAACATGGTAATGAGTCATGAATAAAACTTATATACGTTTGGCAGTTGTATTTATTTATTTATTTATTTATTTATTTATTTATTTATTTATTTATTTATTTATTTATTTATTTATTTATTTGTCTTTAATAGTGGCGAAGTTAGGACTCATGGTCCTCTCTTACACTTAACCACGTCATTGTACAGGAAAACCATAGAGAATGTTAATATTTTAAAAGAAACTAATTTGTATTATAAATTCAAAATAAATACATCATAATTATATGAACATATAAATCTTGCTGCTATCACCAAAATGTCAATTTCACCTCACTGAATGAGGGACGTTTTATTGAGAAAGCACCTAGCATTTCGTATTCCACCTTGTCCGAATTACATCTAACGGAAATACCTACAAGGAAAAATCCACGATCAAAATTTTTCAGACGTCACTGCACAAACTTAGTGGCAATAGTCCTATATATTAAGACTCATGCGTTGGTTTCTCTGATCAACTTGTTTGGTCATCTTCCTCCATGTCTACATTTTTTCAGTTTCCACTTGTTCACTTTTCCCGTTTGGCTACTGTCCAACTCTCAATGTCGTCTAATAAAAGTACTCCAAATAAATGTTATAGTAAACGTATGATACAAAAATTAATTACAGTATTTAATTTCCTTCTGCAAAGTAACCCAATGGAGGGATTCGACTACTGGAAATAATTTTTACTTTAAAAGTATCAATTTTTCAGTAATAATGCGAATATTATTTTTTTCATTATTTTAGTACCTCATCAAATCGATGGCCCAGGTCGCGGCCCAACTGGCCTGTTCCTGGGGCCAGCCCTGGTCCCATAAACTAAGTAACTCAAAGTGCCTGGAGCTTTGCAAGCTGAACTTGAGCTTGGAATATCGGTTCTCCTGGGAAGTACACCACGTTCGAATGGTATTAAAATGTTCTGCGTTTTACATTCATTTAATGTATGATTAGTTTTTGATATATTGGCAACAAATGAATTAGTTTTTCGGTATGGAGGAGGTAGTTGACAGCTTGCATTCGGGAGATGGTTGGTTCGATCCATATTATCAGTACCCCTGAAGACGATTTTTTCATTTTCTTCCATTTTTACATCAGGCAAATTCTGGAGGTTGTACCTTAATTCTACGCAGGGTGGCTTAGTTGCCAGTTCTAGTCTTTTCCTATCCCATCGTCGCCAAGAAACCTTTCTGAATTGGTGCGACCTTAAACCAAGGGTAAAAAGAAGACTTCACTGATTCAATATCAAACAATCTCTTCCAAACACCACACTTGAAAGTCACGTTCTCATGACTTATCAGTACGTATACTTAGAAAACGAATTATATACACAAAGATTCTACGTGAGTTTCCGTGTAAAATGTGAAGATTCACTTGAGAAGTGTAAGATAAAGAGAAACCAGATCCCAGTCTCAACCTTGGAGCCGCTTATATCTATTCGCTAAGTCATGAAAATAAGACGATGAAGGCGAAGGCTCTCACAAGGCTCTATGACATCACATTCTCCACCACATCTCAACTACAACTCTTTCTTTCATGCTTAATCGCTAATAACATTTAAGAGAAATCCGTTGCAATTTCAATCGTACAGCTTATGAAGTACAGAGAGTACAGCACCGAAACGGTCGCAAGCCCAAAACTAAGAGGTTCACGTCTGTTATCCTTGGTGAGCACAGGCCCTCGAGCTTTGAGCGTCATTGCATCCACTTACAGCGACCTTCTTTCATGTGTCGTGCCTGACCTCCCTCCGTGAACTCTTGCAATCTTCTGTCTTCAACAGTATTAAGACATTCGAGGACTAAGGTATGTTTAACTTCCCAGCCTATTACGGCTATGGAATGTAATGAAAGTCCTCAGTCATGGAGGACAAAATAAAATAAAATAACACGAAACAAAAGCACTGAAATTGTAGTCGAATGAATTCCAGTGATGTGAAAAATGTCACTTTGAATGTATGCATGTTGCTTTTTCAGCCTTCAGGCTGGTTGAATTCCCGAAAGATTCACTATCAGTTGTCATACATAGCTTTGGTGTCCCGTTAGGGAAATTATAGTAATAATGTTATTGGTTTTACGTCTCGTTGAATACCCGTTTTATGGTTTACGGTAACTCCGATGTGCTGGAAGTTTGTCCTGCAGGATTTCTTTTAGGTGCCAGTAAATCTTTTCTTTCTTTCTTTCTTTCTTTCTTTCTTTCTTTCTTTCTTAATCTGCTTACCCTCCAGGGTTAGTTTATCCCTCGGACTCAGCGAGGGATCCCACCTCTACCGCCTCAAGGGCAGTGTCCTGGAGCGTGAGACATTTTGTCGGGGAATACAACTGGGGAGAATGACCAATACCTCTCCCAGGCGGCCTCACCTGTTATGCTGAACAGAGGCCTTGCGGGGGATGAGAAGATTGGAAGGGATAGACAAGGAAGAGGGAAGGAAGCGGCCATGGCCTTAAGTTAGGTACCATCCCGGCATTTGCCTGGCGGAGAAGTGGAAAACCACGAAAAACCACTTCCAGGATGGCTGAGGTGGGAATCGAACCCACCTCTACTCAGTTGACCTTCCGAGGCTGAGTGGACCCCGTTCCAGCTCTCGTACCACTTTTCCAATTTCGTGGCAGAGCCGGGAATCGAACCCGTGTCTCCGGGGGTGGCAGATAATCACACTAACCACTACACTACAGAGGCGGACGCCAGTAAATTTACCGCCATGAAACTGACGTATTTGTGTACTTTCAGAAACCACCGAACTGAGCCAAGATGTAACCCGCTAAATTGTGTTCAAATAACCGCATTATTGTCTAAGCTACTCATCCCCGTACAGGCTTACTAGGGAAATGTGGAGCGAGGTAGATTCCTGTTGCTTTCCTCACCGAGCCAGATGGTAGTGTTTTATTTCATTCTGCCACGTCCACTAAAATGCATTTTTCATCTGACCTTATAAGTAACATTTTCGCACAGTTCCACATTTTATTTTCTAAAGAATAGGTTATTCTAGACAGGAGTGAGAGGCAAGAGGGTTGGTGTGTGTGGTTAAAATGGTACATGCGACTCACTTCCATTCATTGTGTACCCTAAAAGAGCTGTTCGGCTCCATTGCTAAACAGTTATCGTGCTGGTCGTTAGTGACAGGGGTCCCGGGTTCGATTCTTGGCAGGGTCGGAAATTTTAACCATAATTGGTTATTTCCACTGGCACGGGCGTTGGGTGTATGTATCGTCTTCATCAACATTTCATACTACTTACAATGGGCTGGTCAAATGTAAAGACCTGCATCTAGCGAGCCGAACTTGTTCTCGGACTCTGAAAGCCATACGCTATTTCATTTTTCTTAAAAGAGCTTCACCATCTCGACACGAATTTATGTTTACTCTCATATTATCACAGCGAAGCATCAGAATGAAATGGATAAATGAAAGAAATTTGATATAGCTCAAAAGATGGTGTTTCCAGAACATCGTATATCACTAGACAGAACCGGACCGGATTAGGATATGCAATCTTAAAGTATGCGTAATGCTAGTACATATGTCGAAAACTAAACGTTGTGAGTACAGGGAATAGACATGTACAGTAAAACATAAATAGCCTAAGCAAGGAGGTCTTAGTTTTCTCTGTTCTAAATAAGAGATTTTTCTCTACAGGATGTGATAGGTAAGTAAATCGCCATAGGCTTTTCATCAAGATGCCTATGATTTGAATACCGGCTAATTCATGCGTGGATTTGAAGTGGAATATTTCGTCCTTGAGATTCAGAACGCATGTAAAACTACTGATCCTGTAGCTATGATTACAGTATTAAGAGTCGACCAAAACTTCAATCTTGCTTGATTTCAGAAATCTGCTTACATCGAACAAGCATAAACATATCAGAAAGACGTTTATCAAGACGTGTAGGCCTATGTGCGGAGAGTAAAAGATATGTAAGTAAAGCGCTGTTAGTATTCTGTATAATTATTGGCGCAGAAAGATAATGAATTTACAACCTGTGACAATAAAGTTCGGTGAATATATTTTTTTTGCCATTTGTTTTACGTCGCACCGACACAGGTAGGTTTTATGGCGACGATGGGACAGGAAAGGCCTAGGAATGGGAAGGAAGCGGCCGTGGCCTTAAGTAAGGTACAGCCCCAGCATTTGCCTGGTGTGAATATGGGAAACCACAGAAAACCATCTTCAGGGCTGCGGACAGTGGGGTTCGAATCCACTATCTCCCGGATGCGAGGTCATAGTTGCGCGCTTCTAACCGCACGGCCAGCTCGCCCAGTAAAGTTCGGTGAATAGTCCTGTACTATCAACATACTCGTAGATGAACAATGCACGACAGTGACCTTACTGTCCTTCGAAATAGTCCCCTCCCATAACTATGCACTGCTGATATCGGCGATACATGTCCTGGGAACTTTGCAAGAAGGCTTCCTTTGGGATGGTGTTTAAAAACCTCTCCTTTGGGATGGTGTTTAAAAACCTCGTCACGTTTCGATGGATGTCAGGAATATCGTCAAATCTCTTTCCTTTCAAAGCGAGTTTGAGTTGTGGGAATAGGAAGAAGTCTGGAGGATTGAGATCTGGGGAGAATGCGGGATGTTCAAGTTGAACCACCCCGTTTTTTCCATGAACTGTTTGACGATATTGGCTGTGTGTGGGTTCTGCAGTTCATCCGCTATCATGCGCATAGTAATCGCCGATCGTTCGTGATTAATGTCCTCACCTTCTCAATGTTTTCGTCACTGACGGCGGTCGCCGGTCTTCTGCTACGGAGGTTGTTAGAAACGCTTTTCCGGCCTCCTCGAAAACGGGTGAACCACTCGTACACACACTTCAAGGACAGTACTTGATCTTCATAAACACGTACCAGCATCGCATGCGTTTCTTGCCAAGCTTAAAACAAAACTGTACATTGATCTGTTCGTCGTTCATGTTCCTGTTCGTAGTTCACAACCAACGCATGAAACACGCACTGTTTCAAAGAAGGTCTTACACGGCACACACACAATGCTCAATTGAACAATGTTGGGAGCAGGTGGTCAAAACCTGCTGCTACGCAGGTGCAGCGTTGTGTGTCGCCAGTGTTGCCGGATCGTCCGTTATGACTTCATTCACCGAACTTTATTGTCACATGTTGTAAATCTTTAAAAGTAGTGTTATCGTTATCATAAGGTGGATGCCTAGCCAGGAGGTAAAGGCATGCGTGATTCGCCATAAAGGATATGTGTTTGATTCTCGTGATTAAATCGAAATATTTAGAAACGAGATTTCCTCTTCTGAAGAGGCAAATGACTCTGAGGATCACTCACCCTACGTCGAAAATTAAGTTCCAGCTTAATTGCTGGAGGCAGAGGCGGCCGACCATAGACTCCATCCCACCCGGTGCCGAAGTTGTGGATAACTGATGCCCTTAACTTCCACTCCTCCAAAACCTCCATGTCTTGTGTGGAGGTGTCTCTGCTAAGTAGTAGTGAGATTAGTGGTTAAAGTCAAAGAGAGAGATAACGAAATCTATTTCGTAATTTGGTGCAATTGACTTCATAAATCACTAATTAACAGCGGATCTTAATAGATACGGATCAAAAATTAACAATCTACTTTTATCCATATTATCGAAATTTGTTTTCAACATATTTAGCGTTAATTTCTACATAAAATAGTATCTATATCTTTAAGTTGTTTGCAGATAATAATTTCAGAGAAACATGTACTTCTCATGTACACCTGGCTGATTAAATGTACCTCTGTTCCAATACCACCGTTCTTAGCCCTGAAGATGGTTTTCCATGGTTTCCCACTTTAACACCAGACAAATGCTGGGGCTGTACGTCAATTAAGGCCACGATTGCTTCCTTCCCAATTCTAGCTCTTTGCTATGCTTGCATCGCAGAAAACCTTCAATGTGTAAGTCCGACGTTAAACCACTAACAAAAAACGAACAAACGAAGAAAAGTTCTCTGTTAAAAATTTGCTCTTCGTACTTGAATATTTTAGGTTTCACGCCTGAAAAAACTGATAATAGTCCCTACCAGGTGTGCCCTTACTTTCATTTTGCTGAGCCTTTATGAGGCGAACCCCTTCTCAACATCCCAGAGTGGAAAGTGACCATACAGAACGAAAACATTATTTATTTATTTATTTATTTATTTATTTATTTATTTATTTATTTATTTATTTATTTATTTATTTATTTATTTATTTATTTATTTATTTATTTATTTATCTATTTATTCATTCCCTGGTTATGCATTATTAATGCTTCAAATGAGCATGATTCTGATATTTACGTTCAAAGTGACAGATGCCATTATTTACGAGTTTGTAATATTACCTCTACACACTCTCGATCATTGATGAAATGACCTGTTTGGAATATATTCTTTGTTCAACACTAGCTGTTGTACACCCGTTGTTGACGGGTAAGGTTTTGTAATCGCAGCAATAATGTCATCTAGCGGAGATGAGTGTTTGCAGATGAGACAGAGGACACCTCATCAAACAAGTCAGTGTAATGTTATTACTGATCAGTTTTAGGGGTGCCGGGCTGAGTATCTAGAAAACAGAGAAAGTATAAAGTAGTGCCCCAAACTGACAGGTTTGATCCTGGCTCAGTTCGGTGGTATTTCAAGGTGTTCCTACCGGAAGATTTACTGGCACGCTAAGGATCACCTGCGGGCCAACATTCCGGCACCTCGGCATCTCCAAAAACCATAAAATGGAGTTAGTAGTGCGTAAAACCAATAGCAGTATTATTATTTTTTAGGCGTTTATAACATTGTAACTAGGCCTACATATGCTGAGTTTTATTTTGTGATAACACTATTTGCCCATTATTTAGGTCTTAGCGGATAAAACAAGCGCAAATCCAGTAAATACCTACGTATTAATCGCCATAATTTTGAAATGGTTAATTATTGAAAAAACAGTGTGTTTGAAGTGAATGTTTGAGATATATAATTTAAGCTCAACCAGTCCTGTAGTTTTGACGTGACTGAGCAAAAACAATAGTACACCGTGTTTTTTTGCTATTACGCGGTTTTTTGCACTTAATTTCGAAAACGATATATTTTGAAATAAGATGCAATTAGTCATGTGATAGTAAAATTAACCTTGTGTCCCGGTCTTAAGGTCGTGCAGCTCTTTTCAGGCACATCCCTAACGGAGGGACCAGCAGACCAGCCTTCCTACCATTCTTAAATCTCCGTCAGTGCCGGGAACTGAACCTGGGCATCTGAAGACGGCAGATAATATTTTTTCTATTTGCTTTACGTCACACCGACACAGATATGTCTTATGGCGACGATGGGATAGGAAAGGCCTAGGAATGGGAAGGAAGCGGCCGTGGCCTTAATTAAGGTACAGCCCAGCATTCGCCTGGTGTGAAAATGGGAAAGCACGGAAAACCACCTTCAGGACTGCCGACAGTGGGGTTCGAACCCACTATCTCCCGATTACTGGATACTGGCCGCACTTAAGCGACTTCAGCTATCGAGCTCGGTGGCAGGTAATAAAGCTAACTGTTACCTTACGGAGGCGGACATAATATGACAGTTACCTCGGAGGATGTTTATGCAAATTTTCATGAAATTCCGCCCAGCAATTTAGATGTGATGTCGTTTCGGAAGGCAGACAGATTTACGTCATTTCACTTATATATACAGAGTGGTCCACCAAGCCCTTATGCTTTGATTTAATGCAACACATACTTCATAGCTAGTCTAACAATGTCGGTCCCTGTTCCTTTGTGGAATTACTACAACGGTATGTTTCAGTTTATGTTCAAAAATTAAGCAGATGGAATCGTTAGCATGAAATGACAGAAATTTCAATGAATAAAAAAATCTCAGCTGCGAATGTTAGGTCAGGAAGTACCGTATTCATCTAGATTATGAACAGATGCGTTATAAAAAGACAACTTAAGACTGCATTCTTCAACTCACCGTGGCCAAGGTGGCAAAATAGTGCAGCTTCGTGCGAACTAAACCAGATTGTGCAAGGGTAGGTTTCGAATCCCGGACATTTACAGTTTTTGTTTTGTTGCTGCAGATGTTTTATAGTCATGTATCTTTTTGTTTCTTAAAATGTTCTTATTTGGATTCCACTACAAGAATTAATTAATTAATTAATTAATTAAATTTGGTTTGTGACCATTATTTAAAGGTATGAAGTTAAGACAGCGACAAAATAGGCCTATGAAATAATACATCGCCTTTGCGGTGTAGTGCCACCCTCGAAAGCCCGGGTTCGATTTCCAGCTCTGCCACGAAATTTGAAAAGTGGTTCGAGGGCTGGAATGTGGGCCACTCAGCCTCGGCGGATGGGGGGGGGGGTCAATTGAGTAGGGGAGGGGAGGGTCGATTCCATCCTCAGCCATCCTCGAAGTGTTTATGTTTTTCGGTGGTTTCCTACTTCTCCTCCAGAGGATTGTACCAAGGTTAACACCACGTCCGATTCCTTCCCTCTTCCTTGTCTATCTCCTGCAGTCTTCCCATCACCCGTCCACAAAGCCTCTATTCAACATAGCAGGTGAGGGCGCCTGGTCCTCCTTTCCCAGTTGTGTCCTCCCGACCCAAAATCTCACGCTCCAGGACAATGCTCTTGAGGTGGTAAAGATGGGATCTCTCTATGAGTCCGAGAGAAAAACCAACCCTGGGCGGTAAACGGGTTAAGAGAGAAAGAAAGAAAGAAAGAAAGAAAGAAAGAAAGAAAGAAAGAAAGAAAGATAATACAATATAACACAAAACTTCTCATTACCATTCCAGTGCAGAAAGGTCTTCGCAGAAAGTAATGCTTTCCTACAATTTGCCTCATTTTACTCGACATAATCCCAAAAGACTACCATGCACGTCAAATCGAAAGCTATGAATATCTGCAAAAAGTTTTGCGCAAGGAAACAATTGAACAGTCGATCCATTGCCAGACCGCACAGACAACGGGCGCTTTGGCGATTCTAGCCCGTAGAATCTGCATTCGTGACTGGAGAAAATGCTGTACGAAGCCATGAGCCGTCAACCTCAACAATTAATTTTAGTTTCGTATCTCTGATTGCTCGTTTATAGAGTTCATTTAGGATTCAACAGTAACAGACCAGTATGAACCACTCCTTCACTTGATCGAATTTCCGGTACGTGTATTAGAACCGCAAGCAATAAACAGCATATATGTTGAGTGGTCCGTTCTATATGGCGCGAGGATAGTGTATGGTCGCTTATCTTGTACAGGGAAGCTCGTTTTATGTTGCTAGCATATGGGTAGGAAACAGCAATACAAAAAGATTACAGGTGTTAGTTGGGTTGCGTATCTTGAAGAGTCGTAAGGGGCTGGTGGACCACTCGGCCTTTCTCCAGTCACGAATGCAGATTCTACGGGGTAGAATCGGTAAAACACGCACTTGTAATAAGCTAATGCTGAAGGCCCTTAACTCTCCAACACAGGTACAGTTTATAGACATTGAACTCACTCGCTAGCGTTATCTAGGATTTATTGTAGTATTTTTCTATCCGCTTGGATTTTTCGGTTTTAGATTCTACCATGAATCTGAGACTGTTTTGACAGTATATAACGGGATAGAATCAGCCTCGTGAGCTCAATGGAGATGAGAAATAATGAGATATTATTACGCATGAGATTTCTCACTTCAGCTCCAGGCGAAAACTCGGATGGTACCACCTAACATGGAGTCCATGGCCACTTCTCTGCCAATCCTAGTTCCAGGTACAAGATATTCACACCAGTATAGACACTGCAGCCTTACATGTTATAAGGTAGACCGAGCAAGTTCACTGCCTCGTTCGGGTCGTATAGCTGTAAGCTTGCATTCAGGGGATGATGGGTTCACATCCCTGAAGATAGTTTTCCATGTTTTCTCAGGCAAATGCTCTGACTGTACCTAAATTAAGGCTACTACGTTACCTCTCCTCGCCCTTTCCCATCCTTCCGACGCCGAAAACCGTCGATATGTTAATGCGACGTTAACCCACCAGCAAGAACAAAACAAAACAGGTAGACTTTACATGTACTGTGATACCTTGCATGAGGCAACAGCAATATTCCACAGTATCATGGTACTCTAAAAAGACCACTCTACAGAGATTTTTACGCAAAACACACATTTGACTTAGCGAATTCTGAAGGCTCCCAACTCTCCGACACAAGTACAATCCCATTCTCTGCTGTTATCTAGGATTTAGTGTAGTATTTTCCTATCCACTAGATATTGTTAGACAATTGTTATTCTTCTCCTCGACCTTTTATCCGGCTTATGCTTATTGGGGTCTGCACTTAACATATATTTGGAACAGTTTTACGGACGGATGCCCTTCCTGACGAAACCCTACGTGGAGCCGTACATTCATTATTGTGTGTTTCTTTGGTGGTAGGTAATGTGGTGTGTTCTGTGTAGATGGAAAGATGTACGTTAGGATGAACATAAGCACCCAGTCCCTGAACAAGAGAAATGAACCGTATGCAGTTAAACATTCCCGATTCGGCCAGGAATCGAATTTGGGACCCTCTGAATTGAGGACCACTACACTGACCATTTATTCAAGTAGCCAGACGCGTACTGTCAAACAATGTTGCCAGGAATACTGATCATCTCCTAGTTCTCTCTTCGCACGGCTGCGAAAGCAAGTCTCGAGGACTTCTAAATCACATATTAGCGTATATGCTTCGTTATTTACATTTCCGCAATGAAAATTCCAGGTAATCGAGCTTGCAGAATCTTATAATATTAGCGACACTGCTGCAGTACTGGATGACTTCACCATCAGGTAATAACGCCGTGTTAGCACCTGCTGGTTGAGTTGTTCCTTGAAGGCCGAGCCTTTAGCGGAGTGCGTCATTCCCCCGCGGGGTCGAATCGCATCAACAGTCCGTGTGCTGTCAGTGACATTTTATATTTCAGTCTGGTCAACTAACACATTTCAAATATCAGGAGGTCTAAACCTTAAACCCTACCCTCTAAAATTGCCGGATCCATCTAACGCCCGATTCCACTTCCACATCCACACTGTTGGTGAAGTCAGTCAGTAGGTTTACCGTAATAATAATAATTTCGTGTGGCTATTTCTGGCCGAGTGCAGCCCTTGTACGGCAGACCATCCGATGAGGATGGGCGGCATCTGCCATGTGTAGGTAACTGCGTGTTGTTGTGGTGGAGGATAGTGTTATGTGTGGTTTGTGAGTTGCAGGGATGCTGGGGACAGAACAAACACCCAGCCCCCAGGCCATTGGAATTAACCAATGAAGGTTAAAATCCCCGACCCGGCCGGGAATCGAATCCGGGACCCTCTGAACCGAAGGCCAGTACGCTGACCATTCAGCCAACGAGTCGAACTTTACCGTAATGAAACTATCTTATTCCCCACAGGAAATTCCGATTAGCGTTGCAACGTTCTGATAAAAAACTTGAGTAATACTATGTTTCGAAATTTTCCAAATAGCACGTTAAAATAG